>NW_015544137.1:72773-83351 GCF_001515605.1 Sinocyclocheilus anshuiensis | reverse complement strand
TTTTTTTTTAGAAATAGCCTTTGTGCACAGCCAGCCTTGTACTCTTCTAGGTTCAAAAAACTGTCGTCCATAAAATGCGTTGCACAAATTCGAACATCTGGGTTGTGCTGTTCTGTTGTAAATAAATCTTAACCAATGATTCCTAATTGCATCTACTTCCGGAAGGCCAAATAAAGTGCTTTTGCTTTCGCACAGAAACACACAGCGTCTCCCTGACATGGCTGCATCAACACTACTGCTGTTCCTGAAACCACGCCGCCTTTCTTTGCGTGTACATTTGGTCGGCATTATGCTAATATTTCCACATAGTGACGTAGATATGTGGGGGCGTGTTAGAACGAGCCATTTTAGGTAGGCGTGGTTGACTCTTAACTTTTATAAAGAATATCTCTTTGGATTTGAGACTTTAGTCTTTGCAACTTTACAGATCTTCTTTATGCACCAAGAGCTTGTAACACTCCAAAGAGAAAGGAAAACTTGAAATCGCATCATATGACCCCTTTAAACAACCAGAATTTTAAAAGAGGATATCTCCGTTTGCATTGAACTTTAAGCTTTGTAACTTTGCAGATATTGTTTATGCTCAAACAGCAACATTACACACTAACTAACGTTAAAAAAGTGAAATCGCAATGAACCACCCCTTTAATACAAGGAGATAATGGCACAAAAGCGAATTTCAGATTTTTATTTTAAATGCCCATCCCAGCAAAAACTTTCCAAAATCGGCATCCACAACACCAGCCCCAGCACGAGCACCGACGTAAGCGAACCAGCTCCAGCACGAGCACGGAGACGAGCAACGGAACCAGACCAAGCACGAGGACGGAGACAAGTAAGCCTAGCGGACCCAGCCAGCCCCACCCCCGAGATTGATCAGCTACTATCGATAATTTCAAAAATGTGATATGCAGTCAAATTTCCCAGTGTGTATGCCACTTAAACGAGTGTTCATATCGACGCACTTGTAGAGCTTTGTGGAGTTGTCAGATGAGGTGACCCCCCCCTTCACCCAACATGGACACACACAGCACCCCCAACCGAAAACATCTTCCCTTCCCTGCACGCCCCTGTAAGCAGCGCTTGCCCATTTGAATTCGACACACACATGACACTTATTTGAACAGTATAGTCTCTGTCTCTATACAACCTCTGTGGTGAAGCTAGCGGAAACCAGATTGAATAGCACCATATAAACTGAAGTGCAGAGGTAATCTGTACAAAACTGTAAATAAGCAATTTAATCCACAGCACCACACCCAGGCTATTTAAAATGCAGTTACTGACACTGTAGAAACATGGCATTAATGATATTTTTTATTAATGTCACGAAAATTATTATAAGCTAATTATAGCCTATATTAAATATTGGGTCAAATAAAGGCAATAAGTCACTTTTATAAAGGTTTACTAATACTATACAGTTAACTCTGGATTCAAGAATTAGCTTTTCATTAGGGCAGCTACAAAGGAGAATTTAATAGTCCTAATAAACTTTAATTGCAGAAAAATATGAATTCAATAGTTAAGAGCCTGTAATATAATGGAATATTAATATTGTTAAATGCATTTTAAGTATTCAAAAATATCATTTGTTTTCGTCCGTTATTTATTAATAAATCATTTATTTATTCCAATTGCCCTAACCCCAGCAAGACATTTATGGGGGACTGTGTGGACAAGATGGGCTGAATTATAGCACCAGTCCAGCCCTGATGATTCTCCTCTTCTAGGGCCAGAAAGAAGACCTTCTAATAATAAAACTATTTAAAATAAACTCCTTAAGGGAGCTGTATATGCTTAAAAGTTGTTGCTGCTTCTGGAAACCAGTTTGTTTTGACTTCATATCTAGTGTTAATGTATTTATTCTTTTAATGTATGGTAGCCTGGAATATTTAGTGTGCATACTCATTGTATTTCTGTGTGTTGGAGATTTTTGATTAAAAAAAAACAAAAAAAAACAAATTATTCCTGTGGTAGAAAACGTTGTGGCACCAAGATATGCTACTATGAAGGGGGCCCTTGGGTTTGGGTTTGCTATAGCCCCAGGGCCCTATGTGTTCTTAATCTGGGCCTGCTTATGAGGTGACGTTTGCAAGTGACCTTGGGTAACTGGTTAACAGAAAGTAAGCATACTGGGACATTTCCAGGTAACACTAGAATGTCACAGGCATGAGGTCGGGGAGTTGCCATGCTGTTGAAAGGGTGAGAGGGCTTCCCAACTGGGAAAAGAGGAGAATGTGACTCTACTCCGAGGTACATCACTGGGACTTCTGGAAAATCTAGAGCAGTCCTTTATGGGCAGAGTGAGATGGCTGATAGGATTATATAGATTATACATGGGAGCGATACTGGAGTACAGTAATAATTAAGAAAAGATCAAATGAGCAAAGGTGATCTAAAAAGAGGAGCGATACAAAAGAGGATGTGAAATAAGGAAATAAAAGAGAATAATAAGATAAATTTGATATTCACTGTTCTCTTACTGTAATTTTAGAGATTCTTCTTCAATGTAGGTAATGCGACGACTCCTCATTTCTTGTATCTGTCACATATGACTCATGTAGTTTGGCTATTTGTTTGGCAGATAAAAATAGTAAATTTCCTTTTTTAGAAAATCAGTTGAAAACCGCAGAAGCAGGACAAAGATTTTATATGGTCACATAATTGGAATTCAATCAAATTCTGATTTTAATCAGAATTTTGGTGTTTTAAATATAATGAATTTCTGAGTCTTTTAGGATTTGATGAATAGATAGTTCAAATAAACAGCATTTATATGAAATAGAAATCTTTTGTTGCATTATAAGTGTAAATTTAACTATCAGTTTTGATCAGTTTAATGTGTCCTTGTTGAATAAAAGTATTCATTTCTTTTTTAAAAGAACTGACCCCAAACTTTTGAATGGTCAAACTGTTTACCTCATGGGGATAGTTGGCTGTTTCCCAAAATGCAGGTGATTTCAGGTTTTACTCTCCTTGTAGGCTGGTTTTGTTTGCAAAACTTGGCCCACACACATACAATCTGAATCCATATATGTGACCCTGTCTGTGAAATCCAGGCTAAAGTCTCAAAATCTAACTATGAGATAACAAGCATCAAAGTTTGATTTCAACCATTAATTTCACTATGATTTCAATCTTTGACATGGCCTTACTCAGTCAATATTAAATATATAAAGGTTATATTTTCACAGAATGTTCTACATCTTTATGAAGGATGATTTTATGTAGAAAACAGTAAATCACAAAAAAACGACACGCTGGGTTTTCACAGGCAGGGTCATACATTCACTCACACATTCATCTCTTCCTTTAACTTTGATCTAATTTTAGCACTGCTTCAAGCATTCATCCCATGTGGGCTGTAGTTAAGAGCATGTATTAGAGGATAATGTACAAATTCTACAGATGCGGATGTTTCCTCATTAAAATTTATGCCCTGGCATATCTGCTTACCACAAATTCACAGCCAAGAGGGGGATTGCACATGATTGTGATGTCACATGACTTGCTAGCATTTCCCAGCTGAAATTAGCCTCTTTGCAGCATTTATTGCCTTGAGGAAGTTTCAGATGTATATGTCAGTAGAATTTCACTCTTCATTTTGATTTTTTTTTTTTTTATGCTATTTATACATTTTTTTTTACACATTTTGAAAGTTTACACAACAACAATTTGTGATTCATGAATGTTTATTAGAATCAATATGCCTGACTAGCATTTTGTGTTCTGTTCTTGCTGTTTCTTTAATGAGCGTTTTATTTAATGAGTGTTTTTAATTATAGAAATGTGCAATTAGTTAATTCCAAAGTAGATCAGAGAAAGCCACTGTGTACACACAAAGACAGACAGACACAAACTAATCGGTATTAATCAGTATCACTTTTTATGAGCCTTATTTATCGTTATATCAGCTTTGCCATGATCAGTAAACTGAAATTAAGCAGGGATTGTGTATTTACCTGATTCTGTGTGTCCATAGAGAGAGAGTTTTGATCGCTGTCTTAGCAATTTAACACTTCTGCACTGCAATTGACAAGTATTATATTGCTACGGGAATATGTTAACAAAGTAAAGAAAATTACACTTGTCAAGCAATTTCACTGAGTGTTTAAGACCTAATTATATGATACTTAATGGGGGCAGAACAATCCGATTCCTGATTATGGCTCAGGTCTAGAGCATGTTGACTAGGGAGATCATTCTCTTGTTTTTTCTTTTCTTTTGTTTTTTTCAAACAAATCAAGCTGATGGAAAACATCACAATCCACTTTAGGATTTTGATATGAAGAGTGTACAAAAATAATCATATTTGATTTTTTGCTTTTGGAACATATTCATCTATGAACCAAGAGACAAGTGCCCAGTTTAGCAATGTCATCAGAAATGTGCGAATCTCCTTACAGATTTAAACAGATGGACTCGTAAACGCCAATCTGCAGTAGGTATGTTAAACACATTTTTCCCTACTATCTCAAAGTGACCAAGATTTTTTAAATAAGAAAAGAAAAAAAGAACAATAAACAACAAGGAAGTGACACCTGGGTTCAAACCAGTCTCAAGATCACAAGTTCTCCTGGGGGATAAAAAAGTGTTTCTGTCTAGATGTAAACAAGCATGATACATGTTGCAGTAAGAAATGGAGCACACACAAGGAAGTTAAGTGGATTAAGGCTGTTCGATTAACTTAGTCATTCCAGTCATCAGTGTATAGGTTTATTCCCTTCTACTGTCACTGTGATTAGGGGTGAACTGATATTAAAATTCTGGCTGATAACAGTAAGCCAGTAATGAATTTTCTGTTTCATGATGGTTGATAACCGATAAATGGCAGCTTTTAAAATTCTATACTATTTTATCTAAATAATTTCATAATAAACACTTTAAATGAATTTTGGAATTGGTAAATAAATCAAAGGTTATTAGTCTTACACGTTTTACAAGAAAATACAAGCAAATTTCATTCTTTCTACTTCAAAATTTCATGTTTAATTCAGTGTGTTACTTGCCATTTCTTTGTAAATATTTGTGAAATTTACTAGCAATTTCTGAGTGAAAATTGTTTCTACACCATTTGTATCAGTGAACAATCACATTGTAATGTACAGTATGAAAAAATGATATTTCAAGATTTGCTAAACATTACATGCAACAGTAAATTATTAGTGTTTTTAGAGAATAAAAGCAAAGGTAACTGAAAAGTAAACATATTAGAAATGAGCAGAAATAACTAAATATACAGTATCGCCAGTAAGTTAAAAAAAATATCCAATACTGGCCGATAACCGAAATGATACCGATATATCATGCATACTTTATTCTGATTATTCATATGTTTAATTTTGGTTGACTTTTGGTAGAGCACTGTGTGTGTGTGTATGTGTATGTGTATGTGTATGTGTGTGTGTGTGTGTGTGTGTGTGTGTGTGTGTGTGTGTTTGTGTTTTGTTTTGTTTTGAATGTTTGTGAAAGGCTTTATTTTGTTCACAGAGAACATATTGTTACCTTTACAACTGACAAAGGAGTGATAATGTGAGGATATGTAAATGCTTCTTTCACATTCACACAAAAAAATCACCTTCCTTAGTCAGTATCAGAATACAGGGCAACTCAAATTGCTGTTCATATATTAATCTAAAGATCCCCCTCAGTTACAGTCTAAGCCTGTAGATGCCGTGAAGAGATTGGTGTGGTTTCCAACTGCAGCTTGAACTCATGCATTTAATGCCGTTTTTATTAATACTAGGCCTGAAAGAGAGAACTGTACTTTTTGTACCACGCCACGTTCTTTTTTATATTAGTTTTTTTTCCTCCACTTCTTCCTCATCCTTTTTATTCTTTCCTCTTACTGTGTTTCTCTGGGTTCCCCTCTCATTGGTAACTGGTTCCTTGGTTACAGAGGATCCTTTTTGCTTTATGTGTGCTTGAACAGATTGTTATTGTTAATGTTCAGATACAGATTGTAACCCTCTGGGACTTTAACCAGGCACTATAGGGAGTAGATGAGAAAAGTCATGAACACTGGCTTCATAGCATTAGGGTGGTGACAAGTGACACGCTAGTTCACTCATGTTAAATAGAAAACAGACGTCTCGAGGGATTCTGAAGCCTTGTGAATATTCTGAACGCATCTAATCCTCTTCTCTGTGTGAAAGCTACAAGTGTGAAAAACCTCAGGCTAATGTCACTAAGTTGCAACTGAAGATTTTCACATAATGGAGTCAATAATGGCAGATGTTTACATGTCGCAGTTCAGGGTTGTCACCATTAGTGAAGGGTTTGGGATTGAGCTTGTTCTTATGGTGCCATCGGCCAATCAGTGGAGTCATGATATAAGATTTCTGTGACTCCAGAGTGATTGGCTAAAAAACTGTATCTGAAAATAAAATGGTAGAATTCACTTCCACTGGTCTTAGCTGTGGTTGACCAAACTAATATTAGCAACTTGTGAATTATCCAAATTAGACCATTTTTAATAAACCACTGTTTTTTATATCCATTTTGTGTAAGCTTCTGTACACTCACTGCACCGTAATATATAGGTTACCTCTACACCGAAGGACTCAGGTGGAAGCAACTGTGATCGAGTGAGACAGACCATATCAGAATTTTCAAATGAGACAAGACATGTACCTCCATCTCTGCAATTTGCTTTCACTGCAAGTACCTCAAAGAGAAGAAAGACAGGCGTCTCAAATGAGCTGTCAGCGTCCAAAAGAGAGTGTCGGTTGATAGTCATTGTGGTAATTATAACACTGCATAAAAAGTAGTTGTTCAGTTTGGTTCTGTACACATTGTGTGGATAAAATTTCAAAATATGAATTTTAAAAGAGTGAATTAGGTTGTTGAATGCAGTTGTCACTTTATATATTGTGAACACTATATGGACCAGAATCGATGATGCATTTATGATGAGTGTCGACTGTGTGAAAGAAAGCCTCAGACTATTTTTTTAACTCAATCTTAAACATTGAGACTTACTGCTTGCAACTTGGCATTATATGAATAAGTGAATTCAATGCTTGGGGTTGGTAAGATTTTTTATGTTTTTGAAAGAGGTCTTTTATTTGATTATAAACAGTAATATTGTGAAATGTTAAATAACTGTTTTGTATTTTAATATATTTTAAAATATAATTTATTCCTATTATGCAAAGCTGAATTTCCAGCAGCCATTAGTCTTCAGTGTCACGTGATCCTTCAGAAATCATTGATATGCTGATTTGCTGCTCAACAAACTATTATTATTATTAGCACTGTTGAAAACGTAATATTGCTGCTTAATATTTTTTGTGGAAACTGTGATACATTTTTTTCAGGTTTCTTTGATGAATAGAAAGTTCAAACGAACAGCTGTTTTAAAAAACAGAAATCTTTTTTAACATAAATGTCTTTACTGTCACTTTTGATCAATTTAATGTATCAGTTTAATAGACATAATCAATTCTTAAAAAAAAAAAAGAACTTTTGAATGATAGTGTGTGTTATATAATCACTTTTTGTATGTATTGTATATATCAGAAACTTTTATTTAATTTAAAATTCCAATAAGTAGTATTTTTCTTCCATTTGATACATTTTATGAGGTCTCAAAATTCAGAAAGATGTCATTCAGAAAGGGCAGACTCTTAATGAATTTTTTAATGAATTTTGGCATGTTGAGCAGAGTCTCTCCACCGTCATGTTTTAATATAGTTCTTACAGCATGTTTAGCCATGCAGCTTCTATGCCTCAGTCTGGTTGCTGAGCACCGATAGCTTTGTTTGGAAGAGACATCTGGCAGTACTAGGTCTCTGCGCATCTCCCTGAGGCTTTTGGAGCTTTAAACAGGATACAAGAGCAAAATATTTCTGATATGCATTTTTTTGCTGTATAATCCTCTTATTCATGCAGTTCTCTTGGATGTCTGCTAGGGCTGTAAACCTTGTAATAATAGTAATGCCTCTCAGGAATCTTTGGTGACTTAGCAGACATTTGGGACATTCTTAGCGTTGACTAATCAATCCATTCTAAAATTATTCTTTTACTTCTCCATTTTGTCTTCCACAGGAATAATGTCATGTTTGTAATTACAAAAGGTGTAAAATAATCAGAAATTATTCTGAATATATAGAAAATATTCAGAAGTATTAAAAAACAGTTGTCAGAGGTTTGGACAGTAAGATATTTTTAAAGAAATTAATGCTTTTATTGAGCAAGGACACATTAAATTTATCATAAGTGACAGTAATGACATGTAGCCTATAATGTTACAAAATATTTCTGTTCCAAAAATCCTGAAAAAAATGTACAAATTGTACATAGGAATAAACAACATTTTAACGTATAAAAATAGAAAGCAGTTATTTTAATTTGTAATAATAGTTCAAAATCTTTGTTTTATCAAATAAATGCATTCTTGGTGAGCATAACAGACTTCTTACTGACTTAAATTTTTTGAATGGTAGTGTAAACTGTGACGAATAGAAGCAGAAGTTTGTATTGCCGCAGCTTTTTATTTAAAGAACATTTTATATACACAAAAAATGAAATGTTGGCATCATTTACTCTATCATGTCATAACTACCACGTTATTTACTTTATAGTATCATAAAAGGAGTCCATATGGTTTGTATGTCATATTTCAAATCATACATCTTCTGAAGTCATCTATTTCAAACTTGCCACGCCATAATAATGTATGAGAACCAATGACATCAAACCAAATTAATGTTTACAGACAGCCATTGAGATTAGAGCATGACTGTTTAGGCCCATTTACACTTGGCATAAAAAATGTCCTGGCTCTTCCAAGTTTTATAATGGCAGTGAATGGTGGTCGAGATTTTGAGATCTGCTAACTGTCATACTCGCATTCACGAGAGAGTGGCATTCCAGTGGATGACGTAGGACGTGGGCGTAGTGTAAGCTCCGTTGAGAATATGCTAGTCTGGCGAGAACCAAGTTTTGTTTGCAGCAAAGGAAAACCAGGCTCATCTTGGCTTATATCGAAATCCGCTGACGAAATCCTCGTTTTGTACTTCTAAGTCGTGACCAGTGTTTTGCTCTCTCTTCTGCGCTTCCGCGAACATCACTTCTCACCAGAGCTTACATTACGCCTACGTGCTACATCATCCGCTGAAACGCCACTCTCTCGTGTGTGCTCGTATGACAGTTAGCAGAAGCTAGAGATTACAGTTTATAAAGTTTTAAGTATGGATATTTTTCTTACACAAACGCATCGATTCACTTCAGAAGGCCTTAATTAACCCACCGGAGCCGTGTGGGACACTTTTTATGATGGATGGATGCACTTTATTTTGCTTCGAAATCTCAACCAGTTTTTTGATAAAACTCTGATTGTATCCGTCTGAAATAAGAAAGTCATATACACCTGGCTTGAGAGAGAGTAAATCATGGGGTAATATCCATTTTTGGGTGAACTATCCCTTTAAGACAGATGTTCATGAATGCCTGTTGCCTAGATGGAAAATTGGAGGATGTTATGGCCACCTTAACTTGCATGGGTAACTTTACAGTGACTTCTCAATTAAATTAAATTGAAAATGTTTAATGATTGCTATTCAAATGCACAGAGAAAAACTGACAGTCTGCCAGTAAGAGGGTTTATTATTTAGCCAACTGCTTTCAGCTAGATAATAATTTAAACATTAGCAGAGCTAGCATATAAAATTTTCAGCATGTTCCTGGCATCAGATTGAACTTTATTGCCGTAGCCTGCTAACATATCATTCATTCCATCATTTCAGCGATTTCATAGCACATTTAAGAAGACTTATGCCCCGAAAGAGCATTTGTAATCACTTTCTTTCTCTTGACAGGCATTAGTCTTAGGTCTAACTGATGAGATGTAAAAAGAGATTTTAGATAGTTTCACGTCTCTGGCATGCCATGATAATGTGAGGTGAGGCTTACAAATGTATTCAAGGCTGCTTATCTCCATAGTCACCTTGGGGAGATCTCATGATGAAATATTTATGAAGATACGGTTGGGTTTTTTTACTTAAAAAAAAAAAGTAGCATACTTCTGAGGAACTCTCTTTCTCTCTTCTGAACTAGCCAAGAAACGTCTGAAAAGCATAGATAGTGGGTGTGAGAGTGCATCCTGCTGAGAGGATGAGAGGAGGAAGGAACAAGTGCCGTGGAGGATGGAGACAAAATGGCAGCATCAAAGAAAACTTTGCCCTGATGAAAGAACTTGATGCTTACTATTACAAGACTAGAATTAATACACATTTATGTGATGTACCACAAGGTGCCCTGTTTTATTCAGGACACAAATTGATCTATAATGAAGTGGTTCTCAAAGTGTGGGCTGCACTTCCTTATATTCAAATCAGCTGTGTTGAAGATGCACACAAAAAGGTTTCAAAAAAAGGTTTCTTATTTAACTTGTTACTTGTTTATTCAAAAAAAGTCATATAGCTATTTTTATGACACTTTCATGTTTGGTTTTAAGTTGATATTTACCAATAACCATTCTTTTATTACTTATATATCTGCCTGCAAATGCTCACAACACAAACAAATAAAGAAACGCGGTTGTGTTGTGAGCATTTGCAGCGCGTTTCTGTT
>NW_015544137.1:0-71722 GCF_001515605.1 Sinocyclocheilus anshuiensis | reverse complement strand
TGTGTTGTGAGTATTTGCAGCGCGTTTCTTTATTTGGTTGTGTTGTGAGCATTTGCAGCGCGTTTCTTTATTTGGTTGTGTTAATTTATTTGAAACGGCAACTTTTTGAAACATTATAAATGTGTTTAATGTGTTTTTAATGTGTCCTTGCTGAATAAAAGTATTAATTTCTCTCTCTAAAAAAAAAAACGTTTAAAAACCTCAGCTTATGTCATCACCTCAGGGTACCACAAGTAACCCCCGAGAAATGAAGTGAGTAGCCGTGTCCACTGAGGTGTGTGTCTCTGCACTGGTATTTTGAGTCACTCAGCACCTTTGGCCCCTCTTTTGTTTACCACTGAGCCCTGGAGTTTGTGTACTTCCTGTTAGATGAATGGAAGCACAGCCAATCAAACCAGGTCAGAGAGAGAGAAATGAGAAGAGGTACTCTGAGGACCATGAGAAAATAGATCGGGCCTGAGAAACTGCCAGCACAGTTTGTTTAGCCTTTATAAAGTTTCTGGGCATTGTCTGAGTGCCGCTGCGGGTGGGATGGATGGAGGGTAGACGAGGTAAAGAGTTTCCACTTAAAAGTAACTATTCGGATGGAGAATTGGAGTTTTCTGGAAGAGACAGCTGGTGGACTATGCCCCACTGATTCCTTACCCAGAATCCAATCTGCCCACAGACCACTGAGCTCTCTCGCTATCTGTCTGTGTTAAAATGGTTTTTGCCTGGTAATTTTGATTACATGCTTGACCAGCATAAAATAGGGTACGTTCACACTTTCCTTTTTTTGGACTGACAACCGCATTTACTTAGAGGTGTGAATCTCGAAATGTCCTGGAAATTTGCGGGTGTGAGTTTGGTTATAGAATGCGGTTGTCACTCTCATAAATAACCGTACGGTATGTGTGAATGTAACTGTATTATGTACTCAAATACAGGACTGACAACCGTATTCTGCTGCTGTGTGAATGTGGCAATAATGAAGTACATTTTGGTTGTAGACAAATTTAAGTTCCAGTCTCGGTACTGGCAGGGATTGTAGGTAGGGGAATGACCAGTGCTCTCTTCCACCCTCAATACAACGACTGAGGTGAGACCCTTGAGCAAGTCACAGACTGAACCCCCAACTGCTCCCCGGGTCGGTTAAGTGTAGACCTTTTTATCTGCCACGGGAGTTCACTTCCACCATTATAACTGCAGCCTATATTCCACCGGATGCTAATGCCAAGCTTGCTATGAACGAACTGCATGCGGCCATTAGTAAACAACAGACCGCTCACCCGGAGGCTGCATTTATTGTCGCGGGTGATTTTAATCACTCCAACTTAAAGACAGTGCTCCCCAAATTTCATCAGCATGTTTCCTGCCACACTAGAGGAGACAAAACTTTGGATCATGTTTACACAAACATTGATGGAGCTTACATCGCGACCCCCCTCCCCCACCTGGGACAGTCTGATCACCTTTCTTTGTTTCTCACCCCTAAGTATTCACCCCTCATCAACCGTGTGAAGCCTTCAATGAGGACCATCAAAGTGTGGCCAACAGGAACAGACTCTTTACTTCAGGACAGGTTTCAATACACGTCATGCTGATAGTATTTAAAAATCTGTAAATTATGTCCATAGTACTGCCTTATCTGTATATTTATTGTACATTTGTAACATATTGTAGACACTGTATATCTTGTACTTACTGCTTATTGCACTTCTGGTTAGATGCTAACTGCATTTCGTTGCCTTGTACCTTACATGTGCAATGACAATAAAGTTTAATCTAATCTATCTATAATACTTGGCCACACTTCACTTCACTTTAGCTATAATTATGGCTAATGGTTTCCATTTGAAATATGTCAGATTTGTTGACTTGACTGCACGGACACTATTGCAAGAGAATTGAACTGAGCTGGACGATGACATCACTGAATCAACAATGAACTGACTTTGATAAACTGACAGTTTTCTGTTTTAATGTCCTCTTGCATTATCAGCACACGTTTTTCCTGTTTAACACTGTAAAGCTGCTTTGACACAATCTGTATTATATAAAGCACTATATAAATAAAGGTGACTTGACTTGACTCAAAACAGGAAAGATCAAGTGATTTCATGGGGTATTACAAGGGGGAAAAAAGTTGGACATGATGACTGGGAGTAACTTATTAGTAAGTTGCAAATTTCTTTGAGAAAGTCATTCCTTCCTGTGTAATTAATTTCTCATTGTTGGATATGATGCAAAAGTAAGGCAATCAAGTACCGAGGGATTTAAATGAAGGCGTATTTCCTTGAATTAAGGTCATGCTAATTAACCAGGGACTTATAGGGACCAGCAAAATATAGCTAGACAGGGCTAATGCAGTGACTGGTGATGTTTTTTCATGGCCACATATGATCCGCTGATATGATCCGCGATGATGTTTTCAACTCAATCTAATACTGGATTTTGAGACTTTTAACAGAAATGTGGCCTACTTCAAATGTGACATTTCTGATTGAAACAGGACATTTAATGAGTAAAAATTGTAGGATGTTGCTTCAGTGTGTTGGGATGTTTGCCATCACTGCACCTGTTGTTTGTGATGTTGTATCTAGGTGATTTGTATGTTATATGCTGGTGGCTATTAGACTGTGGTGCTATGGGAATGGAAAACCTGAAGCTTCACGATCTACAGAGAGTAGATTTCTGTGAAGATACTCTGGAGCAGCTTAAATTCGGAGTTAAACCAAAGTCCCTTTAAGGCAAGTTTTCCCAAACTGGGGTTTGTGAGGGAACTGCAGGGGTTTGTGAGTTGATGATGTTGATGATGTTGACTTCCATATGGAAAGTCAATGGCTACCGGCAACTGTTTTGTTACCAACATTCTTTAAAATATCTTATTTTGTGTTCAACAGAAGAAAGAAACTCATACAGGTTTGGAACAACACAAGAGTGACTAGATGATGACAGAATTTTCATTTTTGGGTGAACTGTCCCTTTAAGCCAAGTCAGTTCACTTGGTGACCATCTTGGAATTTTTTTTTTTTTTTCAGTTGCTATATTGAGCGATATAATTTCATATTTTACAAGTACAAATTTTACACTAAATTTTTATGTAACAGAGCACTTCTTCCTTTTCTATTGCTATTCTAATAATGTGCATATGATTTGTCATGACTCGTAATCCAAATCTTATGTTCAATGCATTATAATGCAACTTTAATCAGCAGCACAGTCATACAAAACTTCACATACCAAGCTAAATGTTGCTCAGACACTCCCCAAGGAAACTTTGTGATGTCTGTTTGTATGAAGATAGCTAATATTTTCTCTGAAGATTGTGGTAATTGTGATAATGGAGGCAGCTGGGGGATAAACACTGATGAACCCGTACTGAAGGGTTACACTCATCCACAGTGGGCACGTTGTTGTTGTTTTTTTTTTCAGCTGGATGTTGAATAACATTACGTAACCTGTTGTGACGTGGCGGCACTATAAGAGGCCGCAGCATGCTGACTTTGTTTTCTCCTGTCATTGCAGATCTCGTCATTAGAGTGGCAAAGGATAAATTCGGAGCCATACAATCCGAGTACCAGAAGGTAAGTGCATGTAACTGTGCCTACCTGAACCTCCATGCTATTACGTGCTCCGCCACCGCAGTTAAGTTGAAGGGACATTGTCTCAGTGCATCTATTATGAAACAATATTTTAATTACATTTGAAAGCCAAGGAGAGAGCCTTGACCTATTATTGCGTTTATTCTGGAAGAGCTGTTAATTGCTTTTGGCATTATAGCATGTAGTAAACAGAGGAAGAAACTATTTGTTGCTTTTTAATAACGGAGTTTAATTAAACAACAGCTCTTGCTTTGAAGTTTTAGCATCTTACTCCTGGGAACAAACAAACATATGGGGCAAAACTTAATGAATCAGTTTCACCGACATTTCTTGTGATGATGAGAGGAAATGTGAGTTCAGAGATGCACAGCCACCTCGATTTATCATTATTATATATAGTTCTCAGAAAACAGCCCTATATTATATTATATTATATTATATTATATTATATTATATTATATTATATTATATTATATTATATTATATTATATTATATTATATTATATTATATTATATTATATTATATTATATTATATTATATTATATTATATTATATTATATTATATTATATTATATTATATTATATTATATTATATTATATTATATTATATTATATTATATTATATTATATTATATTTATTATATTATATTATATTATTGAAAGAAATTAATACTTTTATTGAGCAAGGGCACATTATATGATCAAAAGTGACATTTAAAACTTTTACATAAAAAATGGAAAATTTCCATTTCAAAAAATGCTCTGTTCATCCAGCAGCACTACTGTTCTCAAATGTAATAATAGTAAGACATGTTTCTTGAGCACCAAATCTGCATGTTAGAATGAAAATTCAGCTTTGCCATCACATGAATAAATTACATCTTCAACTATATTAAAATAGAAAACAGTTATTTTAATATTTCACAATATTAATGTTTTACTCTATTTTTTATTTTTTAAAAAGACAGCATTGGTGAATATAAGAGTCTTCTCACAATTGCCAACTACAAACTATATATGCAATACATATAGATATAATTTAATTTTGTATATTTTTATATTAAAGGATCATCACTTAATTTAGTAATTTAAGCTTAATTTAAATGAGAATTTAATACAATTTCACAAGGCTGAATAACGACCAATGGCCAAATATCAGTCTGTAATCATATTCACTCATTCTTTTCAGTTGTATTATGCTCTGCTCTTGTAACACTTAAGAATATGGAGAGATGGATATGGATGTGACTGTCGGCCAAATCCATGATTCACTCAATCTCTGGGACTGTCAAAATGGGTCTGGTTCCCATTACAGATGGGAGTGTTCTTTCTAGTTCTTAAGTGATTTTATTTGCCATTTGTTTGACTGTTTATTTGATTTTGCTTACCATCTGTTCTGTTTTGTTTTGTTTTGTTTTTTTGCTGATCTGCATGCACATCATCATCTGGTGCCTCCCAGCCAGAAAACATTGTTCTGACGCTACAGGTAATGTGTGTGTCCTGCTAGCAGTGTCAAGGGCCAAACCAGACCCAAGTCTCACCACCCTCATTCCTTAGTTACACCTAACCCTTGCAAAGCCCAGCCCAGCACTCATTCTGTTCACATGTCTGTTTCAGTCTAATCTTGACCGTGGTTGTGTCATCCATGTGGAATGCTTAGAAACATTAGACTGATTTAAAAATTGCAGTATATTTAAAATTTATAGATTTTTTACATAGTGAAATTATTACACTTTTTTGCCACTTTCATACAGCAGCAGAATACGGTTGTCAGTCCTGTATTTGAGTCCTTAATACGGTTACGTTCACACACAGTACGGTTATTTTCAGGCGTGACAACCGCATTCTGTAACCGAACTCACACCCACAAATTTTCAGGACTCGCACTGTGTGAAATGCAACCGGTTTGGACAACTAGTTGTCTGTCTCGTCATTCAGTGCGAGAGAGAGCCGCTCTGCTGCTCAAACACGTGTCTACTGTGTGTTGCAGGTTTTCATGTGGTTTCGGTAACTTACAGATATGCAGATATGAGCTGTGTGTCATCTAAAGGTTTTAGATTCAGTCACTGTTCTTCTCCACCGGTGCTGAAGTTGACTGGATCTAAACCTTCAGATGACACACAGCTCATATCTGCGTCTCTGTAAGTTACCGAAACCAAACAGACGGTAGACACGCATTTGTGCATCGCAGAGCAGCTCTCTTGCACTATATGAAATGACGGACAACTATTGCGTGGGTTTTCGAGAATACTGTTGTGAGTCCTGAAAATTTCCGGGTGTGAGTTCGGTTATAGAATGAGATTGTCACTCCCGTAAATAACCGTACTGTGTGTGAATGTAACCGTATTAAGGACTGAAATACAGGACTGATAACCGTAATCTGCTGCTGTGTGAACGTGGCCACAAACGGTATTTGTGACACTACTGTAAGTTTCTGTGTGAACGGGACATTTCGAGACTCACCTGTAAGTAAATGCGGTGGTCAATCCCAAAAACTGACAGTGTGAACGCAGCCTTTCAGGGCTTTTGCTATTTATTAAGAGCAAAAAGAAAGAAAGAAAAAAATAATTAGAGCGCTTTAATATTTCTGTTGTTTCTCCTAGACAGCAATGTGATTACATGGAGAGGTTTAGGTTTGCTGCTTCTCAGATATTTCTCCTGAGAAAATGACCCTAGTAATCTTACATTGTCCTCTAGAGTTTCAGAAGTGATCTCGCAGCTCTAAATGAACTACACTTTTATTACAGTTTATTACTTTTATTACTGGGAGTATGTTCATTTCACTTTTTTCTTGTCCATCCTATATTAAAATCGCAGGTATTACATTTCTCTTTCATCTCTGTAATTGGTAAGATGATCACAGATACACAAATTTCCTCATCTTAAGCTGTCTGTAATTTTTAGCTCAGCCATGACCCAGTAAGAGGAGTGTGACTACACTAACAGGAATGATGTCATCCCTAGATGAACCCGTCTAAAGCTTTAATATGCTGATATGAGAGAAGCACATCGGATGGTCAGTGAGAGGGAATGGCCATTCGTAGTAGAATGGTCAATAACCTCAATAACCTAAGTGTTATGCTATAGCCTATGTGTGAAGTCCCCCATGATAGTCTTAGCTGCTAAGCTTTTGTGTCATTTCCAAAAAGACTTTCAGTTCTTACTCACAGAGGCGTGAGGGGAAATGAGCTTTTAAAACCACCTTTAGAGAATTTTAAGTATGGAAAGGCTCAACCCTTGAGGAGAAGCGAGGGTATTTGGTGACAGACAAAGCCTCTGGTTTATTCAGCGGATTAAGCTTATTCACAGGCTAGCCGGGGGACAGCCCAGCTCATTCAGAAATGTCCATAATGCCACGGGATGTGTGCAAATGGATTCAGTGGCAACATATGGAAAAAGTGTTTAACATTATTCCATCATGTTACATACGGCATGGAAATTTTGCAGAGCATGGTTTAATTTCCCTCACTTCAAAAGCCCTTTAATGGAAGGATTTGGAGACAAGAATATTTGCTTTACTTGAAAAAGAGTGCAAAAGCTTCCATGTATTGTTGTATTTTTAGAAAAAAATATAAACTGTGAAAATATTTTGTAGCTCATTTAAATATACCTTAGCGTTCCTTTTTAAAAAATGGTTGGTGATCATTTAAAGAAATAGTTATCCCAAAAATGAAAAATTGCTGAAAATGTACTCACCCTCAGGCCATGTATCATGATGTACATGAGTTTTTTTCATCAGAACAGATTTGGAGAAATTTAGCATTACATCACTTGTTCACCAATGGATCCTCTGCAGTGAATGGGTGCCATCAGAATGAGAGTTCAAATAGCCGATAAAAACATTACAATAATCCACAAGACTTCACCATCTTGTGAAGCGAAAAGCTGCAAGTTTATAATAAAAAAAATACATCATTAAGATGTTTTTAACTTCAAACCATTGCTTCTGGCTGAAATACCAGTCCTTTATCCATAATATTGTTTGAAACAATCTCATCTACATCTTGGAAGGCCTGAGGGTGAGTACATTTTCAGCTAATTTTCATTTTTGGGTGAACTATTCCTTTAATGTATGTACATGCAGTGCTCATTTAGTGTAATTGTAGTTTTAAAATAATCACTCTCCTTCCTTCCTTTTATCCATAGAACTAAACCTAAACTTTAAACCTGTATAACTTGGATGGTTTCCTGGATGCAAATTAAGCCTTAACTGAGATTTATTTGCCTGAACTTCATTGCTGAACTTAAACTTCTTCAAGGAAACCATCTCAAATGATAACTCAATTTGTTTGCATTTATTGATCAGATTTTCTAATCTGTATAACGTTGTGTTGTGTGCAGGTGATTTATTATGAGATTGGTTTTGTGGTGTGCACGGCACTGGGCCTGCTGTTCACCGTGCTGCTGCCGTTGGTGGGGCTTCTCTTTTGTTTGTGCCGCTGCTGTGATAACTGCGGAGGAGAAATGCACCAGAGACAGCGGAAGAACGCGGACTGCCTTAGAGGATTGCTGACCACACTGTTACTCACCACCACCTTCATTATCACGTAAGTTTTTGTGTTTGTCTGATTGTGCATGTGTGATTGCATGTGTAACCTTTAACACAGTAAAGGCCCGTTCAAGGACGATAACTATAACAATAACGATAAAGATACAGTTTTATATAAATATACATTCTATATATAAAAGCATAGATAGAGTCCACACCACACCACCATTTTCAATTTTTTTTTTTTTCAAAATTAACAACCAATCAGATTGCAATCCATCCTGCTTTAAAGAGCTTGAGGCAGATGACACAACTACAGCATGTGCTTATAATAAACAGAACGCTGTCATGCATTGGTGTGGATGTTAATATAGTTATCTTTATATTTATTGTTCATAGTGTGAACAGGCCTTTAGGCTCTCTTCCAAAACCTAGGGTGCTGCCTGCACACTAAAATGCGTATGCAGTATTTTAAGGTTTCATGAGCACAGATGCAAAGGCTATTTCAAAAAGTCTGTTTCAAAGGCAGCTTAGTAGGTTTTTGGAACAGAGCCTAAATAATCAAAAGCAAACTCAAAGCTGATGATACTTTCAATAAAAGACCTCAACAAGACACTTTCGAGCTTGCAGGTAATCTTCCTGTCCTAAAAGTGCCATGTTCTCGAAGACATATTGTAGACAAGTGTACACTCCAGGAAGAAATACAGCAGAACTGCACAAAAGCAGGAACTCCAGGAACTAGCAACGGCAAACTTAATAGAGTGTTTGATGTTCCTCTACTTTATGCATTCAGCCGGCTGGCTCTTTATTAAAGATTCCATAGCACATGCCTGGCTGCCTGGAGATGGGCATGTCTCCTCATGTAAAAACCTCCCAGGATTTCAACCTTCATGATTCTGATAAAGCCGTAACAGGGGCCACTCTGCACACTCCTCTCTTCAGCGCTATATTAAAGCACATCAATCTTGTTCAAATGTGAGGCAGGCGCCACCTAGTCTCTTAGTGGGAAATTTAACTGAAAATCATTCAAATGTTACGTGATTGTCCTGAGAGGACTCTCACAGAGAGGTCATGGAGTTTGAAGCATCTCCAGGGGAAGTTATGAGTTGGACACCGTCTCATGTGTTTGGATAGGTGCTTGAATAGTGTTTTTCTTAGTGGTGGTAGAAATCAGGGCAATTGTTCTGAAGTTTCATTGACCTGTGTTGTCATTTATCGTTTCCAAACTTTTAAATTTGATTAAAATTGCTTGATAAACTCAGGCCACTTTTCTCCGGGCTTTGCTGTTTTTTCTCATAAAACATTGGGCATAATTTAGGCTTGATGAATAATTAAAGAAGTGACCCAATTATGCCAAGAAAATTCCTCATTAGTGGCATCTCACTCTTAAGAGAAAAACTGCATTTATTAGGGACACTGTCAGCCGAGTCATGAACACAATGGTGTGATGGTCAAGCAACATAACAGCTTGAGGTGTTTTAGTTCATTTCTTCTAACACTTTATCATACGGTCTTCCAGACTTTAGATCACTGGCATTCATGACTATCTGTTTGTTATATGATTAACAAGCATAATTCAGTTGGCTGCAAGTAGTTTCATGTATGCGACTTCATAAAAGATTATCTGTCCTAAATATATACTATTATGTATACGATTATATACTATTTTATATTTATTTCTGAAAGGAGTCACTTATGCTTACCAAGGCTGCATTTATTTTATCAAAAATACAGTAAAAACAGTAATATTGTGAAATATTATTACAGTTTAAAATAACTGGTTTCTATTTTAATATATGTTAAAATGTAATTTATTCCAGTGATGAAAAAGCTGAATTTTCAACTGTCATTATTCCAGTCTTCAGTGTCATATGGTCCTTCAGAAATCATTCTAATAAGATGATTTCGTGCCTTAATAAACATTTCTTACACTTATGTTGAAAACGTCTCGGTTACGTATGGTAACCCTCGTTCCCTGAAGGAGGGAACGGAGATGTCACGTCGGTGACCGACGAATTGGGATATCGCTTTGATAGACCAATCTACTTCGAGTGTAAACTAAACGAGCCAATGCACATTGGCATGCAATTATTGCATCCAGCTGCCGCTGATCACAGCGTGAGTATAATAAGGCAGCAGGTGCAATGCATACCAGGTTTTCGCTGAGGAGCCGAGCCGGCGACCCGGCCACTCAGCGTTGGTACAGCAACCGTGGCGATGGGATGTGACGTCTCCGTTCCCTCCTTCAGGGAACGAGGGTTACCATATGTAACCGAGACGTTCCCTTTCAGTCGGTCACTCCGAGTCACGTAGGTGACCGATGAATTGGGATCCCTGCCAAAGCGCCATGGTGCTGCTCCTTCCAGTGCCCTGTGCGAGCCGCCTGCACCCCTATCTGGTGTAGGCCGGGGCTCGGGACAAGTAGTTCCACTCACCATGTTTCAAAGCACTACCTTACTAAGTGACCCCCGCGTCCAGTCCAGGGACCAGACATGAAGTTTCCAGAGGTCTGGACGAGGATGCCAAAGGGTGCTTCGTCTCTGAGTCAGTAGATCCTTCCTCAGAGGAATCGGCCAAGGAGAGGCTGTCGTGAGGAGCACTAGCTCGGGGAACCAGGTCCGAGTGGGGCAATACGAGGTTTCTGGAGAAGCAAACAGGTCTACCTGAGCAGCTCCGAAATGTCTCCAAATCAGCTGGACTTCAGCATTTCATTCATTAAAGGGGTCCTATTATGCTTTTTCACTTTTTCAACTTTAGTTAGTCTGTAATGTTGCTGTTTGAGCATAAAAAAGACCTGCAAAGTTACAAAGCTCAAAGTCCACTTCAAAAGGAGATATTTTATTTAACAGAAATCAATTTTCAAAAACTACAACGAACGACTCGTTTGGACTACAACGCATATTTTCCGGGATTTGTGATATCACAAATATCGACGAATGGGACGAGACCTGGTTGAGCTGCACTAGAGAAGGCAACAAGTGTTATCACTATGTCGGAGACACGCTAGCTTTCCCAAGGCAGACGAACTTAGAGTGGTTACAATCATCCGGGTTTAAATCGCGCTCAAATTGATTTGATTTTGACGCAATATTTACACTGAAGCTCGCAGGCGGCTATGGTAAGGGGAATGACATTTCCTGACCAGGTGCCGAGTGCTGCCAATCACAACACACACTGGCCCAGCTAACCAATCACAGCACATTTCGTATTTCAGAAGGTGGGCTTTCATTTCATACAGGAACTATTCGAGCCGTTCATGCCAGACTGGGGAGAGAGGTGTTGTAATAATGTCAAATATGTGTAAAATAATGTGTTTTTCGAACAACCTAGTATGAGAGCCTGTTCTAGTAAACCCCCAAAACAAAATCAAGACTTTGTAAAAGAGCATAATAGGACCCCTTTAAATCACCCTGTTTAGTCATAGAAAACCTACATTTGCACAGTATTTGTGCTGTTAAATGTCATTTTGGCCTGTTTTCGGGTTCATTCAGCCTTGAAATATTATAATGCATGAATAGATTGAGATTCAATCTTGGTAATTAATCATTGTAGGCACACATATGTAAATGCTTGCATTTTTGCATTTTTGCATTTTTGTTAAGCATGCATGTCTGAGCAAAGATGGTTAGCATGAGCATCTGTCACTCCAGCCCCAATTAGACTCTAGAGATTGAAACAACTGCATTTTCCACAGATCCCACCCAAGTCCTCTATAACAGTTCTGCGAGTATAAAAACAATATACTGCAAAATCTTAAAATATATATATGGAAAAAAACAGGACTGCAAAGTTGAGCGTGTGAGAGACTTGATGACATCATTTGCAGTTTCTATAGTAACAGCGACTACTCTGATTGGTGGATCTCTCTTTAGGATTTTGACTAGTGTAGTACTTCAGTTAGAATTTGGAAATTGGAGAATTGAAATCACACTAACTTATTGGGTCCTCAGACAGTTTGGAGTTATGAAAGGGGTCCTTTCAGCAAATATGTTTTAGAAACCCTTATTTGGGTTGTCTAGTGCCTGAGGATTGTCTGTATCTAGTTATTTCTAGCAAAATGTGTGAAAGTGTTTGCATAAGAGAGAAACCATGGTTATGGTGACAATATGTCCTGATGTGTATTTGCAGGATTGTGACTGTTGTTTGCAAAAGAGCATTTAAATAGATCCGTCATCAGATATTACTGTCATCAGTCCACTGTATACAAAAGTAAATCAGTCACTGTCAAGAGTTTCTTCTGTCAGTTACGATGATGAATAATGAGTATTTAAATGTAATGTTCAGCTCAAAGAAAAACACCAGAATATTTTGGTGTACAGAATGGAGAGAGAAAGCATTTGTTTGTGCGGTTAATCATGTGTCCTCCTTCTGTCCTACACATGAATGGAAAAGAGAAATGATTGTCTCACACTTCAGTTACCCACCCGATCTGGCCTACTTTCACTGCACACACATGGGGCTTGCCGCCTCCATTTCCATATTCAACTTTAAACTTGAGGGAACTTTAAAAGGAACATTTTGATTTCTTCTGGAATAATGAAACAGTCTGGAGTCTAATTTGAAAATGTTCTGCTTTGTCTTGTCGAAAGTTTGGACACACCTACTCATTTTTATTCTTTTTATATTACTGTTTTTTACATTTAATAATAATAATAAAGTAATCAAAACTAAAATATATTATCTGTTCATTAATTTACATATTATCATTTGTGTTATTTACACATGGGACTATGTATATTTTCCAAAAAATATAATAATAATTAATAAATCAAACCCATCTTATATTTTAGCTACTTCTAAGTTGTTGGGTGCATCCAGAGATTCTTTTTAACTATTGAAGGTTCCCATGTATGCTGGACACTCTGTTTATCCAGCCCAATTCATCCATTTCCAGTTTAACTGAAATGAACTTATAAAGAATAAACTTATAAAGAAATGTATATGTAAACACTAAGCGCAAAATTAATATAAATTCTGTCATATGTGTCCATATTTTTGAATGGTAGTGCATGTGTTTTATTTTGTGGTAATGGTAGTTCAATACATTGAAAAGCAGTTAAAAGCATTTTTTTTGTCTTGCCTTCCAAAATAAAAGGCTGACCCTTATTTTCCAGTTGACAGTGGCTGTCTTTGTCTGGATCAGTAGCTTGGCAGTGTCGTGTTGGTGGGCCGATCACATTACAGGTCTGTTGAGTACAGAGGAATCAACAGGTAGACCTAGAACGCCTTCATGGTGAAATCAAATCCGGTGGGTCATCTTTTGTATAAAGAGGCAGTCAAGGAGGTCCTCACCCCCACCCTGCTCCTCAAACCCCCTTAGAGGCATTTATAGACAGGGACATTGTGGGAGTAGCCCCAGGGTCCAGTCAGGCTAAATACAGCAATCATTGTGGGAGTGACGCTATTCCTGCCTCCATTACTCTATAGAGACATTCTTCAGTGCACTGAACCAACCCAAGTTATAAAGCCTATTTTCAACATGATGCCAGAGTGAGCTCAGAGCCATTTTTAAAAGTAAGCTTTAAAGGGGTCATATGATGCGATCCGATCACAAATGCAGACATGGTTTTATGTTTACACGGCACGATGCAACGCAACACGTAAAAAGACAGTATAGGTCATTATAATCAGTAATTATGTTCCCACTGGATGCAACAAATGCCTCGTTTATAATTATAGTTTTATTGGTTTTGTCTCATCGCTCCGGGACATGGCATCACAGTATGGTAAGGGGCGTAACATTTCCGTCACACGCTTGAGGTATTCAGCCAATCACAACGCACTGGATAGCTGGCCAATCAGAGCACACCTCGCTTTTCAGAACGATGAGCTTTGTAAAAATCGACGCGTTTCACAAAGGCGGGGCATAGAGGAGAAACAATAATGTACAATATGTGGAAAATAATGTTTTTTTTAACCTTAAACCGCATAAACACATTTCATTACACCAAATACACAAACTAATGTTCTTTTTAGCAACATCATATGACCCCTTTAATGAAGAAATGCCAATTAAAATTTTATTTTATTTATTTATTGCTGGTTCATGTGAGGTGCCCTGCAGAGTTTTAGACCATCTCAATCCCCTCTGTGTGGAATGCACTTTGCCATCTTCAAAGCCTCTTTGTTCACTGGCTGCTATGTTTTCCCTGACCTTATGGAGCAGAGCAGATAGTAGCTTACCAACACACAGTGTAGACAGAGAGAGGAGGACATGGGGAATAAGGGGGTGAGAAGGAGGAAAAACAATAGTGCTTTGTAGCTAGCCACCCATTTTGATTATTCATCAGTCTGTGGTCTGTTTCTCACCCTGATACCATTCTGCAATGCCCGCTATCTGCATATAAAGCACTGCATTTCATCACATGTGTGTAATTTTAAAACCAGTTTGATGTTTGCTCTATTTCAGATCCTAAATTGTAACTGAATTTGAATTAAGGTAGCCAAACAGGATTCAGAATTGAATTTAAGAAAAATTAAATAAAATTAAATTCGTGTAATTGCTGTAAGTGTAGTCTTTTTAATAATTTGTCATTATTAGTAGTAATTGTAGAATTATAATAATACAATATATTTTAAAATTACGTAACTTATAATTCATAATCATTTTCCGTATTAGCCTTAAAATATACAAAACACACACACATTTATATGCATATATTATTTATGTAGTATTTATTTATTTTGTGGATGTCCATGTTTGAGGAACACTTCATTTCTCAGAAAGCTTTTTAAAATTTTTGAAGTTTAAATTTAAAATAGTTTAATGGCAGTGCTTAATTATAAAGCTACTATTAAACAATATAACTGTTTTTTAATATATATAAAATCATTAGAAATGAATAGTTAATAAATGTAAATGTTAATAGTTTTGATAATATTGAACTATTTCAATATTACTATAAGATTATAATACTATAAGATTTTCCAAAGTTGTGATTTTATGTGTGAGTTGTGTGTATTGTGAGTTTATGTAATTATTCATGTTCTGTCGCAAAACTTGTTTTGGCCGATTGAAATTCTTCTATTGTATGTCTGTTGAATTTCTTAAAATTGCAATTCAGTAAATTCCTCTTTTGCCAGTTCAGCATCCTGTGGGGCTTGTGGCCAATTCATTTTAAACCCCCCCTCATGAATTGAAAGTGAAGTGACGTGACATGTGGCCAAGTATGGTGACCCATACTCGGAATTAGTGCTCTGCATTTATCCCATCCAAAGTGCACACACACAGCAGTGAACACACACACCGTGAACACACACCCGGAGCAGTGGGCAGCCGTTTATGCTGCGGCGCCCGGGGAGCAGTTGTGGGTTCAGTGCCTTGCTCAAGGGCACCTCAGTCGTGGTATTGAAGGTGGGAGAGAGCACTGTACACTGTTCACTCCCCCCACCTACAATCCCTGCCGGTCCAAGACTCGAACCTGCAACCTTTGGGTTACGAGTTCGACTCTTTAACCATTAGGCCACAACTTCCCCAGGTAGACACTTCTCTTATATTCTGAATGTTGCTTATCCTTGGTCCTCATGTATTAAACAAAATATAACTCTTAACACAAAAGCTGTGTTGCCTACAGAGAGAATAATAAACCGTAATGCTAGTGTTGTCAGATAAAATAGTTATGTGCACAGGCTCATCTTCTAGAGCACTTTTTGATGTACAGATGTTTTGCAACTGTTTCTTTTAAGTCGTGTCTAGAGGAAGTATTTTGCATTCACATCTGAAACAGGAAGTTGCCCATACCCATCTTTAGTTTTGCTAGCTTTGATAAATCCCACCCTGCAGAAGTGTGTGAAAGCATTGATGCATTTCATTTGCAGCACCCACAGATTAATCTGTGTATGGTGCAATCATATGCACAAAACCAACAAAGAGTGATTCACACATTTTGATGTAACAGCACAAAAAGCCTTCCCGTTTGCACTAAGTCAATCATGGCTTTTGTCCCAGACTGCAGTGAACACCTAGAATGATGGTGCTGCCAACATTCAATGTCTTCCACAGTAGCCATGAGCACACCAAAAGAAGACAGCCCAATTAGGATGTGTGAATCATGAATAGGTACTAATATAGGGTTGGCTTTTCCTTGAAGTGTCTCTCAGTCTAATTAAGGAGAGTTCACAGTCACCAGTTTGTTTGAAGTACTTTTCCAACTATGTAAGACGAAGGTTCCTTTGGACTTATTCACTGAGTTGCATAACAAAAGCGCTCTCTTCCTGTATAGACCTGCAGCAGTATGATGTTGCCTCTTAGTTCTCAATAAAAGTATGCCAGAGTATGAGAACGTTCCCAAAGCAACACAATTAAAGCATCCTAAGAGAAGAGCACCGCTGTGAGGAGCATGCATCTAGTGATTGCATTGCAGTGTTGCCCCCTACTGACACTCCAGAGAGTATCTTACTGACAGGGCCATGACAAATGTTCTTTTACAAATGTTCCTATTCTTGCTTTTCTGGCTTGAATCTGATTTAGTTTGTGCTTTTTTAACGATGCTGTTTGTAATCATCAGGGCAGGGGTCCTTTGTGCATATGCAGCCAATCAGAACCTGAGTTCCCAGCTGAAGAGCATGAGGAGGCTGGTGAAGAGTAACCTGAAAGACCTGCACACCTTCGCCAATCAGACCCCAGCAGTAAGCAATACAACCAGAACAAACATGTGCCCACACATACACTATTACACTGGGATGGGTGGGTGGATGGATAGATAAATAGATAACAGACAGACAGAAAGACAGATGGCTGGACAGGCAAGATGGATGGATGGACAGCTAGACAGATGATCGGTCGAATGGACAGACAGACAGACAGACAGACGGTTGCCTGAAACAATGGTCAGTTGAACAGTTTAGATATAATTATATGAAAATATTTAATTGCATAGTTCTGCAAATGAACAAAAGTAATCATCCAGTAGATGTCTTAGTATTGGCAAGTGAGGTTCTATTTTCTGAATATATTGCTGTGTTGTCTCTCCTTCAGCAAATTGATTACCTGATCTCTCAGTATGGCAAAGTGAAGCACCATGTGCTGTATGACCTGGAGAGTAAGTATGCTATCGGTCATCTGGAGTGGAATGGAAGGTGTTTCTGATGTGAGGACTCATATTGTGGTGTTTCTTCAGATATAGGTCTGCTCTTGGGTGGAAGGATACATGAAGAGTTGGGAAAAGACGTGCAGCCCGCCCTCAACGCGGCTCTCAGCATGACTGGAAGTATGTCACTCCCCTTTGTGTTTTTTGTTTGTTTCTTTCCTTTCTTTCACCTTTGCTGGGAAAACTATTTATCATATATATCATATATCACAAGAGAATAATATATTGCTTCTGGTGGTGTCTTATTTCACTGTTTTGTCTTTGATTTGTTAGTTAAAGTGGAGAAATCCATTAAAGGTAAACCATAAGAGACCCTAACTTGTCCTTCCTGTTACCTTCTATCTGTAACAAAGTTGTGATCGACTCCTTATTCCTTCCCAACAAAACCTGGCCCAGTTATTTTCCCATGTGTATTCTTGTATCCTTCCTTGGTGGAACCTGCCCATCATGTGTCGTAAAACCAAGATATCTGAAAGGTTATGAAATACACTGAAAGCTCCAAAGACAATGTTATCTCACCTCAATGGATAATATTTAGAAAATTTTTAAATTAAAGATGCATGTGTGGATTTTATGTCCTTCAGAATTATTTGTGCCTTGGTTATTGTGGGCAGTCTCTGTTTTTGAATGTTCATTTATGTGTGTTGGCTCATTTCCTCATTTCCTGGTTGGTTTCCTCTCTTAGCAATGCGAGACACTAAGGATGCTCTAGAGAATGTGAGTTTGACGTTGGAGACTTTGCAGGAAGGAACAGTCAAACTGCAGGCTAACCTCAGCCTGGTGCGCGGAAGCCTTAGCAACGCCCTTAATGATCCTGTCTGCACAGACGTACGCTCATCTGAGATTTGTCACAACATACGTAGCACCCTTCCCAGGCTAGAAATTGCAGCCAACTACTCATCGGTATTGAAATAATTTATAATCTTTTCTTCCAACATATTGTCATCAAAATGGTTCACAGTTGTTTTCTTTAAAAAAAAAAAAAACATTGCTGTTTTGGGGGGTTTTTTAGTTGCCTGATGTGACCAACCAGTTAGACAAAGTGAATGAAGTTCTAAAGACGGACCTCAGCCAGATTGTGGAAAAGGTATGTTTTTCCCAGATTTCTCATGACATGTTTGTGAAGATTCAGGACAGAACATATTGTATTTCACAGTGAAACAGGATATTCAACAAGAGAAAAAAAATAATTTTATCCATTGGGAATTGATTTGATTATGATGAGTGGTCATACATACTAAAATGAATCCAAGTAGTTGGAGGGGAGGGGGTTGAAAGTGAAAAGGTCATATCCTTGACTGAAATAAGGTCAGTTTTGATTTCATGTTGTTTTGAAGGAGCATATCATCTTTGTTCACTCTTGCACCTTTTCATCTTGTATCACACAGGGCTTTACATCATTCAATGACACTCCCACCTTGGTAAAAGATCAAACCCGAAATATTGTGGAAGGTGAGTTTAAAGATTAAATCTAGACTGGAATTCAGATCTTTGAATTTTATATACAGACCATCTAAAGATTCATACAGAGTGCCCTTTCAGTAATTAAAACATATTTTATTTTATATATTATCTATATTTTATATATTTTTCTACTTTTCACTTATTAAATTTAAACAGTCAGACTTTACAATAAGGTTCTAGACATTAACATTAGTTAATGTAATAGCTAACAGGAACTAACAATGAACAATACTTTTATTTTATACTTCTATTTCATATTTATTATTCTAGTTGAATGTTAATTTCCACATATTACTAACACATTTTTAACATTTAAAGTTAACCTAACTTAGATGAATGCTTTGATTATGCTGTAAAAATTGTACTAATGTTAAACTAATGTTATCCAGGTCAAATTCATTTAAACATTGCCTTACTAACATAGTGTCATATGTAATCATTTAATTGATTTAAAGAACATATGACTTGTATCGTAATATTTAGCATATGCACATTCCTTGCAAGGCCTGAGGAGGATGGGCTTTTATCAAGTTTTTTTTCCTTGCCACAGTCGCCTTTGCTTTGCTTACCAGGGCACATACAATAAGACACAATTTTCAGTGAATAGCATAGATGATGAAATGTGCTTTTCACAAAAAAAAATGTCACTGAATCTGCACTAAAGCATTTTCTAATACTGTTGTGTCTCCTGTAGGGGTGAAGGTTCTGCTGGACGACATTGGATCAAACATCACCACTTTCAACAAGCTCTTCCTGGTTCACAGCTCTCTGACCAACTTCACCAAAATGATCTCTCACACACACTCACAGATCAAGGACATCTACCCTCAGGTTGATCAGATGGATTTCTACAGGTGCTTCAAAGGACTCAACTTGACTAGACAAAAACTAGTCACAAACTTTATTGTCCTTGTTTTCGAGGCAAAAAGTCTTCCATGTGCCCTTGATGTTGTTTATAATGTTTTTGTTTTCAGGTGGATCTGTTGTATTACCCTGTGCTGTATGGTTGTGCTCATCCTCGCCTTTAATTTTCTGGGTTTGTTGTGTGGTATTCTGGGATTCGACAGGCACGCAACTCCAACCACACGTGGTTGTGTCTCTAACACAGGAGGCAACCTGCTCATGGCGTGAGTTTGAGTTTTTACATCAGTCTTCAAACCCATCAAATGGATGTGTTATAAGACAGCTTTGTCTGCACTCATTCACACTCTGCACTCTTCCTCTGTGTCTCAGTGGTGTGGGCTTCAGCTTCCTGTTCTCCTGGGTGCTCATGGGAGTGATAACAGTTCTGTTTTTCGTGGGTGGGAATCTAGAAAAGCTTGTGTGTGAACCCTTTCAAACCCGACAGCTGTTTAAGGTAAGAGAAACGACACAATGTCAGAAGTTTTTGCTTTCATTAAAGCACAAGATGATGTATCGATCATCTCAAATCATGCTGGAGAACATGATCATAGGGCTTTACATGAAATTCTGAGTTTATGCAGCTCGAGTGCTGCTGTCATTAAAACAATTGACAAACCAAATAGTAAGACATTCTAAAATTCATGTTCTGTTTTTGATTCAGTATTTCCCCATATTAAAATAAAATAATAATAAATATTAAAATATGATTTGAACATTTTGGTATTAATAAATTGTGTATATATTATATTATATTTTTAATGTTCATGTGGATGATATAATTTGTAATTAATTTTCACTAGTTGTCTCAGGCATTCGGCACCCATTGTATATATGCTGAAAGACAAATAAATTCACCTAACAATACGAGATACAGTGTGATTATGTTGTGTGTAGGTGTTAGATACGCCAAACCTGGTCAACTCTGCTTGGAGAAACTTCATACCAGGATACCTGTACAATGACCCTGAGATGGACCTTACAGCGTATTCTCTCTACAGGTAACCTTGTTATGTATATCTAATAAATAAAAAATGAACAATTATATTACTCTATAATAATGCTGTTAAGTATTGGTGCTGTAAGTGCAAGGTTTTTTGGCAAAAAAAAATATTTGGACAAATATATAAATTGTAGTGCATTAAAAACTAAATGTTGAATCAAATATGCAAACAAATTACACATTTTCTCTGAACTAACTTTTCTGAGCCATTTTACAATAGATTTGTCTTCGTCCTTCAATAGTCCAGCAGATGGCAGCAGAGAATTAAAAGTATGAAATGAAAGTCTGATCATAATAAAATAGAGTAAGGTTTGATTTCCCCCCTTTTTCTCTCTTCTTTTGCAGTAATTGTAAGGACAACAGAGGGATTTACTCAGCTCTTCATCTGGATAAGATCTTCAACATCTCAGCCTTCTTTAACACTAGTGTTGTGAGTGGATCCAGGCATAGCGTGCACACGCACAAATAAATTTACAGTGACATTCAAAGTCACACTCTGAGATTAGTGATGCTACCGTTTACACCAGAGAGCACCATTTTGAGAGCTAGGCATTTTAAACTCATTACTATCTAACAACAAATGTGATTGTTCAGACAAATTTAAGCTGACTGTGGGCATTAAAAAAAGTTGCATTAAAAGATCATATTTTACCAGGATAACATCTCGGATTACGCATGTAACCATGATTCCCTGAGAGGGAACGAGACACTGTGTCCTCTAGTGGGCACTATGGGGAATGGCATCGGCATGACCAGTGTCTGAAGCACGTGTGAAAGCACTCCAATCTATTGAACCACGCAGCCCGTGACTTCATTACCGGAAGTACAAGAGATCGCCTGTAATGCATGTCATCAACTTCTTTGTCTGAAGGAGACGTGAAACAGGCAAGCCCTAGCTATGGCAAGGGGACACATTGTCTCGTTCCCTCTCAGGGAGCCATGGTTACATGTGTAACCCGAGACGTTCCCCTTCAAGGGAACTCGCACTGCATCCTCTAGTGGACACTATGAGGAATGACATACTAGGGCTGGGTAAAAAATATAGATTTTCTCGATTTTAGTTGATTCTCATTTTTATGAAACAATATAGATTCATAAATCCCAAGAATCGATTAGTCTAGGCTGTCAGATAATGAACGGAACATTGTAGCGTGCCTCCCATCCAATAAATTGCAATAAGCTTTGTGATTTGTTATTTTTGATATGAAACAAAGTCTCAGATTTAAAATTCTGTCCATTTTATTACAATATTCAAATATTAAATTCCTTTTTGGCGCTGTTTAATGTGGAGTGACAGATCTCTGTAGCGCCTCAGTTAGAAGTGGCAGCGCGAACTGATCATCTCCGCTTTAATAGCAGTTACAGCATGAAGTAAACATAAATGAACATCTGATGGTGTTAAAAGAAAGAGTACAACTTACCGAAATCCATCTCCTGTCTCATGTAATCGCTCAATCAGTGTTTCAAACGCGGAAAGATGACAATAGCTTGTAAACAATGTGTCACGTTACGTCACATTTACCACAGAAAAACATATTCGGTGACCATTAACTCATTAGTCAGCTAGAAGAATGAACTCTAGAGAGGAGTATTTTGCTAAATATGCACCATATAACATATTCATTATAATTTTTACTGTTCTTCAATATTTAATTTATGTTTGATTAAATCCGTCAAGTTTTTGTAATAACCACCATTTAAATGTTTATATTTCAAAAAACGAATTGGAGTAGAAATATAATTGTGTAATTTAAAGTTAAAGTTAGTATTATAACTTTAATATTACAAAAACCTTATTGAGTATAGTTTAAGTGTTTGTATACAAATCAGCAAATTTCAACCTTCCAAAAATATTGTTGACTCTCAGGTATATTTTACAGCATAAGTTGAGCGATCTTTTCCTTGAGAAAATTGCCATGTTCTGTACCTGATATCTCATCTCATCTCATCTCCAACATCCCATTCAGCCAAGTTCGGAACACAACTGTCCTCAAACAGCTATGTCCCTAAAGGCAATGAGCCATCTACTTGAAACCCTAATGCAGGGGAGACAGCCCAAAGCATGTGGGTTTGCAGGGGACCGCCTTCTTGAAAATACCCTGATATCAGGGGAGGCAGCCTAACATATCAAAAAGGAACCTCAGGGGGACAGCCTACATAAAGCCCTAGAATGTGGGGAGGCAGCCCAACCCAGCTACCAGAAATATTAAGTAGGGAAAGAGCTCACAACTCATGGGGAAGATCTTATCAAAGGAAACCAGCCACAGCCAGTACCTCTATGACAAAAAACTTCCCGAATAGGGAGCCTAAAAAAAAACTTGACCTATAGCCATAGGTGTACCGTCTAATTACAAGGGAAACAGCCCAAGCCAAAGAGCAGCTCGTCAAAGGGAAACTATCCTCAGACGGTTACCATCTCTAAAGGTGAGCCACCGTAAATACACCGGAGGCAGCCCGACCTGAGATGCTGCTACAAAGAGAGCAAGGAACCCTACTTAAAACCCAAAATCATTGGGAATGGACATCTTGCTAAAATCTTCATGAAGGGGATAGCCATCAAAGGAAACTGTTCTTAGACAAGTGCATCTTTGATAAACTTCCACTTAAGAGAGGTAACAAGAGGGGCTTGAACGGAAACTTTCTACTCCTCCCGTGCCCCTCTTACAACCCCCGTGCTTGATCCCGCCTCACTGCAAGGGCGACCGCAGAAACTGAACCACAGAGTGTAGGAGCTCAACTCTTTCATATTACACCGCTTCTTATTTGTATAAAGAATTAGAAACAACATTGAATTCCTGAAAGGGAAAACATTTCCCGGCAGGTCACTTCCATACTCCTCCTAAAATCCACACAAACGGTCCGGCTATCTGCCTTGACAAACAGTGCGACTCGAACCGCAGATGGTAGGCTGTCAATTTCACCGCGACTGCATCGCGCAGCATGCATTCAGCTTCCACGAGAGCCGAATGTGCTCTGTACAAAGGCTAGAATCCCTCGAGAACCAAGCAAGAACAGAATCCACTGCCGTGAATGCATCGCTATGAGCCCATTCAACTCCCACGAGAGGCGAACGCGCTCATGCAAACACTGTCTAATATCTCGGGTGAAGGTGAAGCAAAGAAGAACCAGGCTTCTACCTTCCCTCTCAGTAATACCACGAATGTATACGATAAGCAAATCCTGCTTCCTCAAGAGTCGAAAGCACTCCATCCATGCTTTTCCACAAAGAAATAAGAGCAATGAGCGCATTCAACTCACTCAAGAGCTGAATGCACGTGCTTCTCGACCACACAACATACGAGTCGCATGAATCTGTAGGTATTAAAGCAAAGCCTCTCAATGAGCACCTTTAGTTTCCTCAAAAACTAAATGCGCACGCATCTCACTCATGCACAAAGTGTATCAATCATACATGTCCTCAGGTCCTCAAATGGAGGCACGCACTATGGATTGTGTCTTAAAGGAAATGCACACCATTCACTATTTTCAGTAACACTCTCGAAAAAAAATGTTGTAAAGTATGTTTTTCCAACCCAGTGTTGTTGTTTTTCTCTCTGTTATTTTGAATTAGCAAAATATCTCAAAACATTTCATGCATAACCATTTGAAACATTTTATATAGAGCATCTATAAATTCCTTCATTTTAGCAGAATGATTTTTGTTTTCACTTAAAATCCTTCAAGCCAACATTCTTGATTCACACAGGACCCAAAAATCTGAGACCACATTAAATGGAATGTTTTAGGATTTTTATGAAATGTAAAATAAAGAAAATCATGTGAACTGCTTTATACAAACGGACAAATGATTGCTCCCACTGTAGCACAGGATGCTCTTTAGATCTTCTCAAATGATGCTGGAGAACATAAATATCAGGTTTGCACAAACTTGTGGAGCACATGCAGAACAAGTGCTGCTTTTAAAGCAAAAAAAGGGACAAACTAAATACTAAGACATGCTGTTTTCAATCCAACTTTCCACAAATAATTTAAATACTACAGAATAATAAAAATTTTGGTGTTAATAGGTTATGTTTATGTATTCTTCATTTTTATCATTTTATGTATTTTTTATAAATATATGTCTGAGCCACTAGTAACTATGATAATAAAAATAAGTAAATATTTTACTATTATTATATATATATATTTTTTTTTTTGTAAGTTATTGTATTTTACTAGTGGTCCCACTGGTCAGACTGTATGTTCTAGAATATTTCCTCATCACAATCCATCCAGATTTCCTAAACTCATGTCAGAATTATATACAGAGCCTCTTTTCTTTCTGCAGTACTCCAAGGATGTGTCGAGGAAGTTTGAAGGGATGAAGGTGGACCTGCGTGACATCATTCTTCTGGAGTCAGAAGGCAAACAGAATCTCATCAGTTTCACTGAAACTGGGATTAATGAGATTGACTTTGCTGCCTATTTGAAGGAGGTACATAACATACATAAACACATTTTAATTGAAACTTTTGAACCATAGGCTTTGGTGCATGTACAGTCCCAGGTCAGATGAGAAACTGTGGGTTCTCATGTGTTTCTGTTCATCTTTTCAGGTTAATAAAGGAGTGACTCGCATTAATCTAGTTGATTTCGCTCGTCAACTTGATGCTCAAGCTGATCAGTTGGTAAGATTTATGAGGTTTATAAGATTTATGTTTGGTCCAATTAAAATCATTCTAAAAGGAGTATAAAATTTAATTATTAATTAACTTTTCCACGACATTCTAATTTATTGAGATGCACCTGTATATTACATGAAATTCAGTGGCATGGTTAGTACCTGTATGAATGTTTCTTGGGCCAATTCTCATTTACACTGTATCTCTCTCTTTTGCAGTCTAAAGGGACCTTGCAGACCTCATTAAAGGGACACGCTAATACTATAAGGCAGATCCACATCCAGCAAGTCATCCCACTGGAGCAGTCCATGGTAATCTATCCCTGTTTCATTGATGCTCATTTGAATGATTATCTTCTTATCCATGAATGTTTCTGTTGAACCGTTTCTATTCTACAAGTGGGACTGATTGTTAATGAAAAACTTCTCAAAGATGTTCATATTTCTGTTCGTACCTGAATTTAAACAATCTCTTTTTTAATTTTCTTTAACACATTCAACTTGATTTATGGCTTCCGAGAAATATGTGAAAGCAAGGGTAAGCCTGCCAGTCATAGCTGCATAACCTGCAAGTTGTTTGCTCCTTTTGGTATGGTTTCTCTGTTATAACATAATGGAAAAAACAAGCATCTTTTTAGAGCAGCCTTCATCATGTCTTTGTCCTAGTGACATGTTTTTTAAACTTCCAGATGTGTAAATTTGAATATTTACACATTCAAAAACTGGTCAAAGGTGAAATGTTGAATTTCTGTCCATCTAGTGGCATCAAATAGAAAATTGTGATGTTTTCTGTCGTTTTCACACCATTGGTTAAAGGGGTCATATGATGCGATTTCAATTTTTCCTTTCTCTTTGGAGTGTTACAAGCTCTTGGTGCATAAAGAAGATCTGTAAAGTTGCAAAGACTAAAGTCTCAAATCCAAAGAGATATTCTTTATAAAAGTTAAGAATCAGCCACACCTACCTAAAACGGCTCGTTCTAGCATGCCCCCTCATACCTACGTCATCTGGGAAGATTTGCATAACGCCGCCCAGATGTTCACGAATAATGTTCTTTTTAGCAGCATCATATGACCCCTTTAAAGCATTTGCATTTGCATGACTGGAATGTTTATTTTCCAGTCCATACTAGTTGCTATACCACTGATAGATATGATCTTACGTGAAATATAAAGTTCATCAAATGATTCCCCCTGTGTGTCAAATGCATCATATAGTACAACAGTTTTGTGTCACATTCTTTATTTATTTGACATAATGTGCATGTGATGCATGTAATGCAACTATCAGGTTGCATGGCATTTTGTCACCCTGCTGATTCCCTTCAATTGTGATTCCAAAATGGTCATTTACAGTTTTTCTTTTTGTACCATTTTATAAGCATTTTAGATTATAGATCATTTGGACATGATTCTTGCTTTGTGTCTATTATCTTTCTTATTAAAGAGCACACTTAATCAGAGCATCAGACTTCTGGAAAGGACGTCCTCAGACCTGCCTGTAAGTTGCTCATTTTAAAACTGCCACCAGTTTAAAAATATCGCAACAGATGCATTTCAGAACATGCTTTCTGATGAGCAGTAAATGCATTGGTTTTTAGGTCAGAGTTAGAGACGTATTAGCAGCCATTGATGCCACCCAGTTCCTAATTTCCCACAATGCAACATTTGTGGTCAATCAGGTAATGTGAAAGAAAAAAAAACATGATGTGAAAAAACATCTGAAATGATTGGTGTATAGTTGTATTGTACTGATGGTTAATATATGCTCAAACAGGAAACAGAGAAATACAAGCAGACTATTATTGGCTATTTCAAGCAGTATATTGACTGGATCAGAACGTCTGTGAGTATTTTTAACTGTATTATCTATCTGAAATAGCATTAATGTTAGATTGGTGACGATCGGTTAGTTCTTCTGCATTATTTTGTTTTGAAACCCTTTTGTTTTGCTGCATCATTGTAGCTGGCCCTGGAGGTCGCTACCTGTAAACCACTCAGCAACATTGTGGACACAGCCGAGATCCTAGGCTGCAGTTTCCTGCTGGATTCAATGGTAAGATGGCCATCGGTACTATAACCACTGGAACCACTGGAAATGAAATTGTTCTCATCATTTACTCACCCTCATGTCCTTCCAACCCCGTTATTTTTTGACATCCATTAAATAAAAAAAGTGTGTTTGGTTTTACATACAGTTAATATGGATGGTGATTTATATTGCCAAAGCTTAAAAGAGTACAAAAGGCACTAATAAAAACAGCATAAAAGAAGGCCAAACTACTCATCCACTATATATTCCAAGTCCTCTGAAGCATTTTGTGAAGATATAAAATTATCAATAATGTGGTTGGAAAAATATCAGATTAAGTAAATAACAAAATTTTCATTTACGGGTAAACTATTTGTTTAAAGAGCTAGACAACCCTTTCAAAAGTTTAGGGTCAGTAAGATTTTTTTTTCTTCTTTTTTTTTTAAGAAAAAAAGAAGACTTTAAGAAAGAAAGAAATGTTTTTGTTGAGTGTCAAAATCAGCATATTAGAATGATTTCTAAAGAATCATGTGACACTGAAGTCTGGAGTAATGGCTGTTGAAATTTCAGCACCGAAGCAATTGCATTCTATGATTGGGGTCGGCTTAACTGAAATGATCCTTTGGAAGAGGATAGGACTTCTGTGTCATTTGTCATGTCATCGCTACACACACACACTGGTTTCCATCTTTTATGGGTACATTCCATAGAAGTAATGATTTTTATACTGTAAAAACTGTATTTTCTATCCCTTACCCTGAACCTAGCCCTCACAGAAAACTTTTTGCTGTTTTAGATTTTGATTTATAAGATGTTTTCCTTATGGGGACCAAAAAAAAATGTCCCCACAAGGTCAGAATTTACTGGTATTACTATACTTGTGGACATTTGGTGTAGTAATTAGTGGCTAGCTGCTCTTTCCACAGACACCCAAAGATTGACCCCAGTATAATTCTCTGACTGCAGCAGAAAGAACGTAAAGTTAAAGTGTTTAACCTCAACCTGGTTGTTTTTGTTTGTTTATTTTTGTTTTGTTTTCGTTATTACACTAAGTTGGCAGTCCGTTCAATTCAGTTCAAGTATTTGTATAGCACTTTTCAAAGCAAAGCAGCTTTACAGGCTATGCTTGTTACAATTAGGAGGTATTCTGTTATCAGCAAGAGACAAGTGTATCAAAGTAATGTCCAGTTATAATATATATCTGGGAAAGAGTAATATACTGTACAGTACAACAATGTTACAATATAAGGGTAATATTTGACAGTTTTGTACGTTGATCCGAAGCCCTCATCTGAGGTCTTTGTAAGTTGCAGTCAATGAATCCTGATGGCTACTTATTTGCATAAACATAAACCTATTTGTTAAACTTTTCTCTACATTTTGTCGCGTGGCTGGACATGTTGCATCCAATCGATTGAATGTGAACGTTCGTTTATATAGATAACCTTTTATGCTAGAGATCCACTTTCTGTATTTTGGAAAAGCTTCTTGTCAGAAGAAATACATGTATGGAGAGTATGTTGATCAAAGTGGCATTTATGGTTAAGCGGAGTGCAGTTTTTGGGTGGCTTTAATCTTGTGTTTATTTGATGCAGAACACATTCTGGTTTGGATTAGGCTGTTCCACACTGTTTCTGCTCCCTAGCATTATCCTGTCCGTCAAACTTGCCAAGTTCTACCGCAGAATGGACACAGAGGATGTCTACGACGAGTAAGTATCCCAAATACACCAAGTTTACGATTGTTATTTAGCACCCCAATGATTACAGTTCCATAAACAAAGTTAATATTGTTTGTATATTGTTTTACTCTGCTAAAGAAAACAGATGACAGGACTGGAGCTAACTGTTGTACAATGAATAATATGCATAATATATGAAAGTGCAAATGCTTTGTTCTTTTCTTTCTTTTGCCCAGAATAGTTAATAAATCTTTTTTCCTCTCTCTGTGCTCTTCTTTCTAGTTCTTCTGTGTCAGGGACTTGGCATTTCACCTTATGATAACCATTCTTGCTATTTCCATCTTTCTTCATTCTTCGTCTTTCTGTCCAGCACTTTGCACTTTGAGAACTACATGTATATATTGTACAAACAGTGTTTTGTTTTAGCGTTTTTCGAGCATTCATGCATTTACAGTCTAGATCATTGCGATTGACAAGTCACCAAGTGTCTTGACCAGAGATGTCCATTTTGACATCCGTGTGATGTCTCTGTCCACCACTACAGTGCATCTCTGTAACATTTTTGCTTGTCTTGTATCTTTTTAGCATTGAGACAATTCCCATGAAAACGTAAGCTGGTTTTCCCCTCATACTTTTGCTGTCGACTTTACTGCTAAAACGATATCCCTTTCCTGTTTTGTACATAAAACTTTCTGCTTAATGGTGCTGGTTTAAGCTCTAAGCCTGGGAATGCTTCTCAGATGAAGGGCGCTGCTTGTGTTGGTGTGTTATCTTTGAAGCTCCCTTGTTTAACATGAAGGGCTGTTAAAACAGAGACCTTAAGAGCACACTTCAAAACTATTGCTGTACATTTTACAAGATATGTTTGCAGTTTATACCGTTTCATACTCTATCTTCCGTGTACATTTTTCAAGAATGCTTTAAAATTAAGCTTGTCCATAGTCACATGCCATTTCTCTCATGTCACATCATGTTTCGTTTACATTTTTGTCTATGTAATGTTTTATTTCGGTATGGAAATTGGTAATAATGGTTATTATAATGAACATTTAGAATGTATCCAAAATCCTGTAATGGCAAGGTAATCAGAACCATATCCCCGTACACCCTGCGTTACGCTAATAAACTGCATGCATTGGGTGGAACGATTGAGGTGATAATTAGGTATCAGAGGTCTGATGCATGCGCAGTTTGAAGTTGCCCTTTGCACAAATGAGCACCTGGGAGTCTGATATTTCCGCTTTTTTTGTCATTGTTAAAATAGTGCTTGCATGCTGACTAACTCAATAGCAGTAATGCAGAATTTGTGTTTTGCACTCTTGCATGATATTTGAATTTATATTAAAGGGGTCATATGATGTTGCTAAAATGAACATTATTTTGTGTATTTGGTGTAATGAAATATGCACCAAGAGCTTGTAACACTCCAAAGAGAAAGGAAAAATTGAAATCGCATCATATGACCCCTTTAACATTGCATACATTAGATTTCGCAGAATTTATTGACTGGCAGAATTCACGTTTGTGCATGTATTCAAATTTTTGTCTTCTCGCATGACTCTTGAAATTCTCACTGGACTGCTATGGCTGAGAATGGTCTTTCTCTCCAACTCATCACTAATGATGTGTTTCAACAGCAAAGCATGTAACAGAGGTCAGGATGGTGTGCTAGAATGACACAGAGCTTGGATACATCCATCCATCATTCAGAAATTTGGGTCCAATGAGATTTTTTAAAAAAGCTAGCAATTATTTGATTAAAAAGTATAGCAAAAAGAGTTATATTTTGAAATATTGTTACAATGTAAAATAGATTTGTTTTAAAACGTTTTAAATGTAATTTATTTCTGTGATGGCAAAGCTGAATTTTCAGCATCATTACTCCAGTCTTCAGTGTCACATGATCCTTCATTAATCATTCTAATATGCTGATTTGCTGCTCAAGAAACATTTTTATTATAATCAATGTTGAAAGTAGTTGTGCTGCTTAATAGTTTTATGGAAGCTCAGATACATTATTTTTCAAGATCCTTTAATGCACAGAGAGTTCAAAAGAACATGTATTTGAAATAGATCTATTTACTATTATTTAAAAAAACAAATGAATTAATAAAAATAAATCTTACCCCTAACTTTTGAATGGTAGTTTATGTATTAGATGTCACACGCTTAGACTGAATAGGTCTTAGCACTTATGCTAAGACATGATAAAGCGATGATAAGGTTTTTTCACATTTTCAAGAATGGAATTGCTTGATTAGAATTTAAAATTAAAATAGTTATACTAAATGTGCTGTAGGCGATAACAGAGTTTCTAATTGGCTGTTTTCAGATTGGTTCTTTTTTTAACCTAGTGCTATCACGGATACATGTGATTTCTGTCAGGTGGTAGGACATTTTTATGTGAGGCGTTTCAAATAAAAATTACTTACAGCACCTTTATTAGTAGTAGTGCTATATGTGTCATTTTAAAAGCCCTGTCCTGATCTTCTATTGATGGGTTAAAGATGGATGGAGAGCTAATGGGGGGCATCTCAGTGGTGTGTGTGGATTTTAAATACACTCCAGGCCTGACAGTTTTTCCCTTTGTGCCTCAAGCATCCCTACCTATGACACTATGACTCGATTCCCACGGGCCTCTGCGCCCCCGCGCCATGCCGACTGGTGACTCTGAGGAGGACGGTCTGTTTTGTAACTACAGAAAGGTACTGAGAGCTGCAGATGAGAGCAAATGGACTTGATCTTTCTCTTTATAACAAGCACTCCTCCTCTCCAAATTAATGACATAGCTATTTTAGTATGCATTTGTTTGATTGCCTCTGAACATTTTCACTCCTGTATCCTCTATTGACATGCACTTTAAAATATTTCTGTTTTGTTGTTTTTTTTTTCTGTCATTACACCAACAGCATGTTTAGTTTTTGCATCCCATCTTCAGAAGCATTCCACCAGGATAACTGCTGGCAGCTCTGCAAAGCTTTATGTGAATTGTGTTTTTTAGGGTCCATCACTAACCACTCGCTCGTATCATTGTGATCCACCAGTGTTTGACTTCAAACATTCCTGACAGCTCTGCAAACAGATAGATGTCAGCGCTCACTGTGTGTTTTATTTCTTTCCCTTGGTCTAAAATCTCATCTCCCCTCTCATGTCTCATGTGCACCAGTTCATTCGTATCAGTCTTTGCCATTTATCATTCATTTTGAAACTGCGCAGCGGGTGTAATTCTGCGATATTTGTTTCTTTTCTCATACAGTGATATTGGAAACTGGAATTAAACCTTTGTGGAATGTAAGTTGTTTAAATTGACCTTGTTTTACATTAAACCAGTGCTTCTCAACCTTTTTGACCCCAAGGCCCCCCACTGTCCGCAACAATATTCAAAAGCCTCATGATTTTTCCAAGTTGTTTGTGATTTTTTTTAAACTTCTTTTCAATATCTTATATCTATCTGCAGAAAAAAAGCTGTTGTTGAGGGGGTGAATTAAAACAAGCCATATCTTAATTTTTAGTTGTTTTAACTTATTTGAATGCTTGTTTTGTCTTATTTTAAGTAGCGGGTCCCCTTCCCCTGGTTGAGAACCACTGCACAAAACAGAATGAAAAGTTCATAAAAACTAACAAAAAATATTGTATGCATTGTACAAGACTAATGTTTTCTTCTCACTATGTATTTTTTCTTTACCACAGACTCTCTCTGTGAACAGCAGGCTCAGCTCTTAAGAAAAAGGAAACTCACATACTTGAAGCTGAGACCTGTTGTCCACGTTCCCATCACATCAGTGAAGATTGTTGTTTTGACTAATTTGCACCCTTATGATTATAGTACTGTCTTATGAACTGTCCCCTCAACAAGCTATTCTCTGATGTCACATCCTGCCATAGTCAGGGAGGCTTCACAGTATAAGGCTGTTTTAACTACTACATGTGTCTTTGTTTACAGTCATTGAGAAATCATGTGTGACGGGCATAACAATGATTCGACTGCTGCATTGCTTTTTATAGTGCTTTTTAACATTGTAGAGAATACAACATGTTGTCAAGTCGAGTCCACTGAGAGGCCGAATGGGTTTTTACTGAAACGGAGCAAGCCAGCCACCAACGAGCCACAAATATTACACATAAACATGGATGTGTAGGTGTTCGAAAACATGCTAAGTGCTAACTAGTGCTAATTCGGTACAGATAGATGTTGTCAAGCCATTTCAAGGGTGAATGCATTGGTGCCTTTTCAGATTTTTAGCTCGTGGTACATGTTAGCCACAAGTCGCAAGAGCAGGTCTTTGATTGGTTTTACCTAATTATTGAAGGTGAGATCCCTAAACCACATTTGATACTGAGCTGTGGTTAGCAGTTTATGCTCACTTTTGTACTGAGAATTTAAAGGGTTAGTTCACCCAAAAATTATCCCATAAATTACTTAAAAATGGTCCTGGCTATTCCAAGCTCTATCATTGCACTCAGCGGGTGTTGCATGCTTCAGTCCAAAAGAAGTTAAATAAAAAGCGCCCATCCATAAAAAAACAAAAGTGTTTCACACGGCTCCGGGGGGTGAACAAAGGCCTCCTGTAGCAAATCAATGCTTTTTTGTAAGAAAATTATCCATATTCAAAACGTAATAATCACTTTAATGTAGCTTGCGCCAACAGTTGTACACAGAAGCAGCTCCGGGCGGATGACGTATGAGGTCAGCGCTGCGCATGCGCCGGTGAGTCTCGTGAAAACCAATGTTTGTTAACAGGAGCAAAGGAAGCAAAGTTTTCTTACTTTAGCAAAGGAAAACCTTGGCTTATATCGAAATCCTCTCAACATTCTTCTTTACAAATCCTCGTTTTGTACTTCACTAAGTGACCGTTGTTTTGTTTTGATCTCTCCGCTGTTTCCACGTGCGTCACTTCTGAGCGGCGCATGCTTAAAGCCGACCTCATACGTCATCCGCCCGGAACTGCTTCCGTGTACAACAGTGAGCGCAAGCTACATTAAAGTGATTATTACGTTTTGAATATGTTTATTTTTCTTACAAAAACGCATTGATTCGCTACAGGAGGCCTTTGTTCACCCCCCGGAGCCGTGTGAGTCGAGACACTTATTTTTATGGATGGGCGCTTTTTATTTAACTTCTTTTGGACTGATGCATGCAACACCCGCTGAGTGGCATTAAACAGCTTGAAAGATCAAAGACAATTTTTAATATAACTCCGACTGGATTCCTCTGAAAGAAGAAAGTCATATACACCTAGGATGACTTGAGGGTGAGTAATTTATGGGCTAATTTTCATTTTTGGGTGAACTAACCCTTTAAGGTATGATGCATTTGGATTTACTAACACCCCTAAAAGTTCTTGCTAGCTTTATGTACTTTAGTTTTTCTGAATATATCAGTTATTAATGATATTTCAGTTACTAATTTTGACAACTTGTACTAACAACAATTGCTCTCCAACACTGTTGGATTTCTGTAAACTACTGATTATTACTGTGTGACACCAAATCTTGTTTCATTGTAGGTCTCAGGTTTTAGGGCTTTTTGTTTACTTGATATAACAATATTTGAGTTCATTTGTCAATGTGTGAACTTCATGTCAACTTTAAAGTGAGTGAATGTACCTCAGAGAGACATTTGCTTGTACGAGTGCAAGAGAAGACCACAGAGCCCATTTACGACGACTTTTACGGAGCCTATTTAACGCTGTCATTGACAATTACGCCACCAAATATTTCAGCCGTTTAATGTTAGAGACATTATGTCAGGTGCTACATATTTTTGCTCAGATCCTTCACTCGTGTATATGACAGTGTTATCAGGGCCTCAGGTAAAACGTTGTACTTGATTTAAATCCAGAAAGGTCCCTTCACCTCACAGTCTCATTGTTTTGCCATACCACACATAGCATGCGCATACTTGGTGTTCAAGCTTACTCGAAGATGTTTAGTTGTGGTGGGCCTGGTTGTCAGTGCCGTTGGTTTTCAAGTCCATGTGGTTAAGCTGGCTAAAACTGTAAAATATTACAAATAAAACTTCAGATGGAAAAACATTCTGGTGTTGTAAATTCCCAATTCAACCGCTGTACATAGCATTCAAACTGAGTTCACAAAAAAAATCCGTTTTAAACAAATAAAAACAAGGAAATACTTCTATTTGTATACAGAGTATAGCTTACAAAACCTACAATGTCATGGAAACACAAAACCAGTGTTGGAAACTTTTAGACTTTCTTTCTTTTATAAAGGGACAATATTTGCCCACAGGAATTCGTTTTCATAGACACTTTTACTAAGAGGGCATATACTGTATACACACACATATATAGATATAGATATAGATATATATGAGCCCAATTTTGACAATTAATTGAAATGTGTGTTTATAACCAATACTACATAGGCCTAGAATAGAATTAACTACATCCAATGTTAAATAACAAATGGGAAATTTCATTTGAACATTTAAAATATCTGGGGCATTTTTGTCACTTTTGTTGTAATTTTGTATACAGAGCTCTACATTGATTTCTACCCCATACCCTAAATACAAATAAATGTATAATGATTTGCTCCATCAAAGTAGGTTTGTTTTTAATATAAAGGCATGTTCACACCAAGAATAATAACTGTGATTCTTTAAAACAGGATGGATTCTGATTAGCTCTGATTCATTGTTTTCATCATTCATCAAGTGTGAAAGTAATTCCAGTGATATCATTCCTCTGTGCCTTTATTATTACAATTGTGGTGGGGACTCTGCTATTCTTTTAAATTTTGAAATATTTTTAAAACTATCTTATATAAAACTACATCTTTTTATATAGTTATTGGCCTTCGTGTGAATGGGCCTTAACCCTTGTTTCTGTCAGTTTTCTCCAGAAAAGTCTCCATGAGTTAGACAGGCAAAGGAAGTCTGGGACTTGTGGAAGCCAGTAAAACGCTGCAAAGGAAGTCAAAAATAAGAGCTGTAATTGGCCTCTAACACAGTCACAGATCCTTTGATTCTAGTTGAGCTGACTTGTTCTGGATGTTTACATTTTAATTCCTGCATCAGTTACAAGGACCCCCTACTTCCAGATACGATTGATTGCTTGAAAAATACAGATGTGATTAGGTCAATGTGTCTGTCGTAATTCAGAAGTTCAGACACACTTTTTCACTAATGGCCTCTAACTCCATTCCTCATTTCTTTAAGTGAACATGTTTATATAATTATCCAATCATGTGCCTGACATGTTCCAAATCAGAGTATGATCCTTCATGTAGAACTGTCAAAATCATTTAAAATCAAGTCAATACTGTATGTTTAGTAAGAAATGCCTGTACATTTCTGCCTAAGAGTAAAAAATTAAAAACATATAATTGCATTGTCACCTTGTGACTTCATACCTCTTGTAGTAAACTTTAACTCAAAATTACCTTTTATATTTTTTATTATAGAAATGTTTTTAATAGTTTAGTGAGAGAAATAAAACATTTTATAACATTTGAACCAACATGACTGCTTTGAACCAACATGTTACATCAGGTTGGCATACAGTTTTTAAAAGAACCTTTTTTTTCTACATTTGAAGGACATTTTTAAAAATATACTATAAAAACCTTTTTGCAATGGAAAGGTTCCAGGGATGTTAAAGGTTCTTCATGGAACCATCAATGCCAGTAAAGAACCTTTATTTTTAAGACTGTACGGTCACACAAGGAAGTCCACTAAACTGGTTCTTTTTTAAGTACTCACATAACCCAAGATTAAAATTTCTTGATGGTAGGCATGGACAGATTGTTTCCCAACATCATAAACACAAAGTATGACTGGAAAACTAATATAGCTGCGGTGTACTGTGAATTACACAAAAAATGCTGAAAAAGTTCCAGAATTGGGGTTGTAAAGGAGCCGGGCGGGAAGCCAGCTTGTGGGGCAACTTTTTTTTAACCTCAAAATACCCTTTTTGTGACCAAAGCCTTTAAATACTGGAGTCAGAAGTCCCTCCGCCAGTGTCAGCGCCTCACAACATGTGGACAGTCACAAGCACACTCCTGCTTACATGCTGCCTCCGGGCAGCTCTCGTTCAGAGCCAGGATCACGACGACATCAAGCCAGGATACAAGAGGAACGTTTGGGAAGACGAGATCGAGTTTCTTACCAAAGGCGCCAGAGATGAATGCAGCTTGAGTGTGACAGGACAAGGCGATCTCACTAAGCTCCGCATTACTTGCCTGGGCCTGGAGCGCTCTTACTGGTGCGAGTACCAGGGCAAGCCTCAGGTCTGCCGCTCTTACAACAACAACCCACTGCATTATTTCAGGCAGATCATGTGGGACCTCCGCAAGCTGCCGAATGCTTGCCAGGGCCAGCGCGTCCTCAAGCCTCTCATGTGCAGGAGAGCTTCGGACGAGGCCCAGATGGTCTTCACAAGCGCATCCTCTTCAGACACCAAGCCAATGGACAGGCCCTACAGACCAGCCCCTGACAGACCCGTGCAGATGAGACCACAACAGAGACGACGAGAGCAGAGGCCAAAGCCTACGAGACCACAAATATTAAGAGCCCAATCAGCCAGAACTGCTCAGGACAAGCCGAATCAACCCAAAGCTGTCAAATACACCAAACAGAGGAACATTACTACACCCAAACCAACTACTCCGGTACCCACGAGTGAGGCCAAGAAACTTGCCCAGGACTACTGCTGGCGCTCTTTTCAGGGTGTCTGTTCCTTCGTCATTGGGTGGTTCAGAAACTAAGAAAAGGGTAGGATTTTTTTAAATGACCACATCATATCCACCTTATTTTTTAACGTAAGAGCGGTTGGCACATTTGTTAACTGAATGTGCAAGTCTGTTATGCTGCTTGATATTGCAGACTGGTATTTTTCATATTATTTTAGTTCATTATCATAATCATAAATATTCACTGGTTTGTATCGCAAATATTTTACTGCACTTTGTTATTCTTCTAGTTTACCTATAGTGGCTAATGAATCAGAAGTCTGGCAAATTCAAAGAAAATAGCATAATTTTCCTCCTTGCAATATAATGTTGAAAATCTGAAGATACAAGTTGTTGCAAATCTGAAACCTGTGTGTCCTCTCTTTATATTACTGTAGTCACTCACATTTCCGCAGACAACAAAACCCATTTAAGATAACTCCAAATGTCTTAACAGCATGAAGGTTTTGGACTGACGGGGAGAATTGAAGGTGTTTGTTAAGACTGACAGGACTTTGGGAACACTATTAATATATATTTATGTATGACAAATGTTACAGACTCTAATGTACATATCAGAATAGACAAGATTATCAATGAATTTAGATAATTCCACATAATGCTGGCATGTTTTCTTCTCCAAATGTAAACTACATGATGAGGAACTTCATCTTATCATGTGTACTGAATGCTATATGTGTATTAATCATGCTACCTTATATATTTATGAGTGCTGACCAATTGGGTCAGCATTTCTGAAAGCTGTGGAGCCACAGGTCACTTCAGACTGTAATATATCAATGTGAAAATGTATAATGTACATGAATATGTATTTGTGTCTACTAGCCTACATTTTATAGTTGAGTAGGTAATACTTAAATTTATAAAGAGTTTTTTTTTGTTTGTTTGTTTGTTTTGGTTTGTTTGTTTGCCCTGAATACATTTTGGCTCTCTACCTTTGCTTTTTGTGTGGGGATGATTTACATGAGTGTGACAGGAGATGGCACTATTGTGTAGCCTACTGTTCTAGAATGTATCAGATTTAGGCTATTAACATACAATTTTATCAAGTGAGAGTGAATAAAAATACATATAGGCCAATAGTTTCAGTTAGAAGATGCTGTGTGTGCTGGCAATTGCAAATAGCAGTGTTTGAGTCGTTAATCGTTCTTTTGAGTCGGATCTTTTCGATCAGTTGAATCGATTAAATTAATTCATCGATCCGAACAATTCTTTGACGAATGGGTCCGAGCTGTTTTCGAGTCAACAACTCAAGATTCGAACCAAGAACCGTACTTTCGAGCATGTCCGATTCAATTTGAGCCGAGAACACGGTGAGCTGATAGTCAAGGGCGCCGCTATGGTTTCTGAGCCCCCTGGACAGCATATTGAATCGTCCTAACCTCTCCCAGCTATTTAAATTGTTGCAAATACGAGTTGTCGACTTGGAAATTATACATGAACCATTCAAATTGTTTATGACTGAGAACTTTGTATATAATTTTGATACCCGAATAACCGAGTATGATGACAATCCAGATAGCTTGTAGTAGGCTAATCGCCTCGAACTCGGCAGCCCCACGGCGCCTGCGGCTCAGACTTTGCATAGGCATGTATGAAGTATGACCTGAAGCTCGCTCTTGCACATGTTTTCTACTACGGGTCGATTCTTGTTCAGCGTAACTCACCCGGATCTGGCTGTAGAGTCTGGGCCACTGCCAGCCTCGGCTTTGTTCAGTCATAGATGGCTAAATAACATTTCGCCATTGCTGAGAAGAGGACCGTTTCATTAGTGCATGGTAGGTTATTCATTTTTATTTTTAAATACTGCATTATTAGCTGTTGTAGGCTGTTCAGACGTGTTTATTTTGGTAATTGTTCCATTATTGTACGTCTTTACATCGAGAAAGTAGCATTTACCCAACGTCCATCGTCGTACCCCATATCCTTTTTTTTCCGAGTCCGACTGTTCAAAAGAACCGATTCGCGGAAACGAATCTTTGGTCAGGACTTCACATGTATTGTAAAGTTATTTACAGTCCTCAAGTTGTAACAGTTTGGTAGAACATTCACATGTAAGTTACTATTTGTACTATGCTGATAAGTTATGATCTATAAATAAACCTAGACATGCCATCAAGTCAAAGCTTTGCCATATAATATCCTAGAACTAGACGCGTTCAAGAATGTGAAGTCTGAGGGAGGTGCGTGCGCGAGATGCTCTATAAATGGCACACACGAACTTCAGGTGCAAAACCAGATTTCACAGCTCTCGTGTATTGTTATACCAAAAGAGTTCATTTATTTTCAACAAAACCATTTGTTTGAAAATAATTCCGATGAGGACATGAAACGCGTGACAGACATTGCTTTTGTTCTGATCTTCGCCTGTATCGTGCAGCAGTTCGTACAGGTGAACAGTCTGAGAGATAGAGGGAGGAGAGCGCAGGCAGATGGGAAGGGGACAAGAAGAGGTCAACGGAATGAAAGTGATCTGAGAGGGAGATTCTCACTGAAGGACGGAGCGCGGTGCTCGTGGCGCGCAGCGCGCGGGGGTGATGCGTTTGTATTGGGAGTCACGTGCAAAAACGGGCCAAAGACTTTCGGCTGCGAATATGTAGCGAAGCCCACAGCATATGAACAGTACGCATCTAATACCAAAGCCTACCGGAAACAGATCACCCGTTCGCTGAAAACGCAGAGGAGACTGTGTCGCGACTCTACGGTGATGGTCAAAGCCGGTATGTGCCGGAGCGCGCCCGCGGAAGCGCACTTCAGACTGAAGGACACGCGGCCCTCCTCCAGAGTCCCGTTACCGCCAACCGCGGGGAATAATCACTGTCCTGACCGGATCGAGAGGCTGAAAGTGGCCGAAGAATACTGCAGCAGAGCCTGGTCTTCACTGTGTGCATTCCTCTTCTTGATGCTTGAGAATGATGAATGCGCATGATTGACTTTGAAAAACTTTTTTTCAAGGCAAATTTTATATTCCATTAATTTCTGAATGAAATTAACTTCTTGCACTCCTATTTTTTATTTATTTTTTCCTATTTTGTGATTCATTATTAGCACTTTAAATTAACTTTAATTCCATCACATAAATATGGCCATAATCCCCCCCAAAAAAAAAACATTAATCCAAATCTAATGTATTTACCGTGTATTTACATTTTGGTTTGAATGAAGAAAAAAAATCTGTGGTTCTTCTGAAACGGTCCACACAAGAATAGGCTATAAAACCTGAAATCACCTATGGGGAGGAGCCAATGGGCTCCATAAACAAAATGTCTCAAGATACATAGGCCTACTAAAAATAATGTCTGAACAAAAATGTGTAAACATCTGTGTGAAATATTAAAATTCAATAAAGTCCCCACCGTGAAAAAAAAAAACCTGTGTTGGCATGTTTGGTGTCTAGACTTAAAGTTGATGTGTAATAGAGGAAGAAGTTATCATATGAAAATGGTTATTGGTGTTTGTAATCTTACTGAGTGATCTCTTGAATAAAATGCCTTAATTCTTTTTCTTTTCTTTTCTCTTTTAGCTCTTATCCTCACCTGAATAGGAATGTTCATGACCGTTAGGAAAGGTTGTTCCAAGCATGGAAACTGGCAATTGTAGAACTTAATACTTTGCTCTTATTACTTTGACCCAGAAAGATATCAAACCTAATCCTATTGATGGCGGTATTTAAATATGTGTGCGTGTGAGCGAGAGAGAGAGAGAGAGAGAGAGAAATTGTATGTGCAAAGTATAAAAAAAAATATTAAAATGAAATGAGCTAAAACTAATAAATGAACATTTAATAAATATATATACAATTTTAAAATATATCTAAAAATAAAATCTAATTCAACTGCATCTCAACATGATAGCTTTATCTCAGGTGAAGAGTGGCTGTTTGGTCTTGCATGTACTGTCAAGTAGAAACACTGAATGACTTTAGTGGTTTAACAGATTAATCACTCCAACAGTGATCCTTGCATTCCATCTGAGGTCATGTGCTTCTTTCCTACTAGTCATTAGAAGAATTCTTGGAAACCGTTATTCTGCAAGTTCTGATGGGTGATCAAATGCTGAGGCCGCAATACACCACAACTCTTAAGCCAATGAGCCTATGTTAACTTAATGTTTAGAGCTGGAGAGATGTCAAGATAACATGATAATTAAAAGCCTAAATTAGGCTTAATTTTATCATTAGCTATTTTTCATGATTATTTGTCATAATTACTGGTATTGCAATTGGAAATGTTTCATTTTGTTGTTGTATTACAGTTTGCTTTTACAGTTTCTTACGTACAAACCCTCTGAATCACAGAGGTTTGAATATGTTCTATGAAAGCAGTAAGTTACTGTTTTGAAGCATCACATATAAACATATTTCAGGATGCAGCTCTTTCTACATTACAAGCGGTTAGTCATAAACCAAAACATTCAAGCACACAAAACCGATTTTAGCATCTTGTGGGTTTTTGGTAGCCATACCAGCCTGTGATTATGAAATTAAACACACTCACACATGTTGTGGCCTCTCCTTTCCAAAAACAACATTTCCACCAAAATTCTGAACACGTTCAGAATCCATTATTGCAGTTTGCTTATGTTTTTTATTCAATCATTTAAAGAAAACATCAATAGAAACATTTCTGGACTTCTAACATGAAAGGTAACTCAAGGAATAAAACTGTTAGTTACAGATGGTGGAAATTGTAAAATCTGTTTTATGAGCAAAGATTTGCGCATGCACACCTTTGGACATTGAGTGAAATGTGATTACTAAACAGAACAGGAGCAGGAAAACTAGTGGAGTATGAATGAGCCCAAAACTGCATAAATTTGCCTGGGGATAAGCTTGCAACAGCTATTCACACGAGGAATTCATTTGCTCATATGATTCCCAGATAAATACTTGTTGCGTGACATTTAAGAATGAAAGAATAACAATTGCTTAGATATCAGTTCTTTGCTCTTTTCGTCTATTAATGAAAGTATGGTGCTTGCTTTAGTGTATCATGCCAAATTGTGACTTAATATTCTGAAACCTCACACACACACGCTTTTATCTCCCACTGAGATTAATTCAAGCACTGCTCTCATGTAACCTCTCAAGGGGATCCTTTACTTCCTGGTGGGTCCTGTAGGGTGGGGTTTCATGAAGGGTTTCCATGTGGACAGAGGTGGCCTGATCTCACACCCTGACATTCTGAACACTGATTGGCTAAAATAATGACCTTAATAAATTCCATCCTGGAAATAGTGGAGACCTCGGTAGAAATTAAGGGCTTTGTGCTGAGAGTGCCAGTGTTGGGATTTAGTAAAGCGATTTAGAGCTTGTATCCACACACAGAATCCACACATAATAAAAGAATGTGATCTTATAAGAGTCTCAACATCTTTGTAGCTCATACTGAGTTAAGAAATGTAATATTCAGCTGTACACTGTACAAGTAAAACATGTAACAGTCACCTTAACTAATATAAATACACCTTCTGTTAATACCTCAAGAATACATTTATCAGGCTATGTATGAAAGTTTTCAGTCTTGCTGAAGTAAAATATCTGAGGCAAACCCTTTAACCCCCACATAATATTTAACAGTAGCATCCAGTGTCTGTGATAATGTATGAAGTAAAATATTAGTTTTATTTAAGGTGAAAATTACTTATTAAATTTCCCAAACACTCTCTACAAATTAAGTATTGTGGAAAATTTTAGTTAAAAAAATTTGGATGTCTTGATTTGAAACCGCAGTGACAAATCTGTCATATTGTGTTGAGATTATGAAATAAAATCAAATAAAAGTTACCTGTTTTTTGTTTTCTCATGGAAGGACCATTAATCTTGTTAACTCCCTTGCCTATCTCTTCAGCAGTTTTTAATTTGTGTGAATGAGGCTGTTGTAAGTTTGTTTAACTTAAGAATAAAATATTTTAGAATGTTAATATTTATGCGGGAGGAAATAGTCTCAAGAAAAATTGCTCTTGATGGGTCAAAATAGGCTGAGGGAAAATATGGAAGATTTGTTAGAGCAATACTGCCATCTAGTGGAAAATTTTTTATTTTGAGCGACAGAAACAAAACAAGGAACTGCATAAAGACTTTAGAAACATTAATATGGTCCGCGTGCACAGACATCAAAACAATTTATTAACCAGTCTGAAACCACCAAATTCTGTTAAAGAATCAATACACAAATATCACACCAAAATCATTACAGAATACCCTCCTCTATTCTCCAACACTGAAACTACTTATTCTCAAACCATAAAACATAAAAGATGTAGAAATAAACACAAATGAAAAAAAAATGTCATATAAGATCATATAAACTGATGTAAATAATTATCACAAAATACTCTTTCTAATCATTACCACCACACAGGTAGAGCAGGGCCTTCTGGTAATCTCCTTCAGAGTCTTCCTAAAAATAGTGGCAAAAACAATGCTAAGATTTATCTGTGTGCGTGTGTGTGTGTGTGTGTGTGTGTGTGTGTGTGTGTGTGTTTGCATAACTTGCCTGTATGGTGTTATAGAGTGATTCTCCATACTTCTTCTTGTATATTGCTCTGACGTCCAGCATATCTCGTTCACTCCTGGACACCATGATCCTTATGAGAGTCTCATCATCAGTGCCGGCACGCTGTCAATAAGCAAACCAATAATGTGTGAAATCAGTTGTTTCATTATCATTCAGACCAACACACTCATTTAATAAACAGGCCATAAATTGTTTTTATTTTTCCACTTGAAGTGTCAGCATTTGATAATACAAAATGAGCAGCAAATGATCCAATTCATGATTGTCAGAGGGGGAAAAAACTGATGAGAATCTCATGGAAATAAGCCTTCTTACCCGCATAGACTCTCGAACAGATTCAGCAAAATAACCAGGCACTTTTTGCACATTTAACTAAAAGGGGGGGAGAGAAAAATTTGTTTTAAATTTCAGTTAAAGGGATAGTTCACCCACCAGTGTCATTATTTGCTCACCCTCATGTTGTTCTTAACCTGTATGCTGTTATTAAAGTTATGCAGCTCGTCATACAACATCAGCAGTGACCTTAACAAACCTTTATGTGAGGAACAGACTGAAATTCAGGTTGATTTCACAGATTATCTTCAAAAGTAACATTGTCACAAAAAAGTCACATTTCTGTCCATTCCTCATAGAAAATAGCTTCAGAAAACTTGAAAAATTTGAGTGTTTTGCTTCTCTTCTTTTTTTTTTTGTTGCCCTTTTGTTATTTTTTATTGGACCATGGTTGTTTGAAAATGTTCAAAACATTTCTTCCACAGAAAAATAACAGCATACAGTCCTAGAATTACATGGTGAGTATCACTTTCCTTTGCATTTTCTTAGTTGACCTTTTTATTCAAGCAATTAAATCTATTTTACCAGACAGAACTTTGGGTGAACTATTGTTTTAAGTTTCATCAGAGTAATTGTTCAGTCCGACCAAATAGCAAATGAACTTGTACGTTTAGCCACACAGCAGGGATTTTCGTACCCACAGCCAGCAGCAGTGCTTCCAGGTTCCCAGTGCACTCATCTTTTATGCTCTCTTCAATGTCACAGCCGGCAATCTTTTTGTAGGCATCAAACACTGAAACAGGTACACCAAAGCCATTAGGATGGCCCTTCAAGGCAGTTCTGAATGCATCAAAAGGCTTTGAACACACAAATATGCACCTTTTCTCAGGTGTTCCGCGCTCCTGTTGCCGAGTATGTTGATGAACTTGTCCTCGTCCGTGCCGGATTTCTCCTCTCCAGCAGCAAACAGCTCCTGAAACACGATCAATGAACAAACACTTCTAAGGTTCGCAACTTAAACCTGAGAATCCAGTTACGTCTTTTCCATGTTTACATCAACATTCATACGCAACACTAATGATTAATCAAAAACAACTGGGTACAGTTTATAACAATGGATTCAAAACACTTTCAGTTTAAGTTGTGAAGCACAAAAGGAGATATTAAACACAATGCACAAGCATCTGTTGATTATAATAAAAGTGGATTGTGATTTACAATACCAAGCTACTAGAAGGACAAGAAAGCACCATAAAAGCTCAAATGAATCATATTGTTTCAGAAGACTTGTAATAACGTGAATCAGTCATAGACTGCTTTTATGGGGCTTTTTGTCTTTTCTGGAGCTTCACAGTATAACTCACCATCCACTTTGCATGGAAAAAAAAGATGCTTTGGTATTCTGCCTAACATCTTTTGTATTTCACAGGAAAAAAAGGAGATATTGCAAGGTTGAAACAATAGGAGGGTGAGTAAATGAGAAAAATCACACAAAATAAAAATGACATTGTTTCTTTACATATTTACTTTTAACTTAACTTTAAAACTATAATGTTTACACTGTTCATATACATTTTTCTTTGTACAACAAAATAAAGAAAGTCATATAATTTTAGATTGAGCAGTAAATTATGACAAATTTTTAGGGTAAACTGTCTCTTTAAGACATTCACAATACTTTATGAGTGTTTAATCATCCAAAATCTCACTATGAACTTTACCTTTGCATCTTTCTCCACTTTGCTCTCATCCACTCCCTCCTCCTTGTTTCCCTGAGTACAGGAATAGAAATATAAACCAAGGTCAGAGAAACATCAGCCCTCCTCCATCACCGCATATGCTGAGATGGGGCATGGAATTTTCCCTAACCTGGTAAACTCCAATATTGAATTACCCACACTTTACCCCTGAGAACCATTTAATCTTCTCAACATTAACTCAAGAGCTGTTTTAATTACTTAAGGATGACTTCACTGCTGCTCATGTTATCATTCCAAGAGCAAGCTGCTCTGTTTCATCTCTCTACCTTTTTTTAAGTATCCTCTCCCATCTCTGGCCATGATCAACACAATGACTGAAATCATGTATCACAGTATGAGTAATTTTATATATTGGTAATTTAGTAATGATATATAATGAGAAATTATATATATCATGTTATTTTTGCTGGAAATTATACTTTTTTTTTTTTTTTTACCTGTGCAAGGATCACCAGCAACCTCTGGTAATGTCCTGACGTATCACCCATGATGTCTTTTTCCAGCTTGCTTCCATATTCTAGGTCAAGACACATGAGACGGGATCTATTGACAGTTCACACTTATCTCGACAATTGCTGCTTATTGGTCCCATTGGAATAGTCTAATGGTAAGGGATCAGTTGTAACAGTGATGCCTTGTAGAGACTTGTGCTCCATTTGGATTGTTTGTTTGCAATACAAATCAGTAAGGCTTCTTTGCAGAAGAGAAACCCACAGTTTTACAAAAAAAAATTGTCCCTTACCATTTGAAATTAATTATTTTGAGTGTTCAAAGTAAATATAAATGGACATGGTCATGTATCAATCTTACAATAATGGGACGTTTTAATTTCATCCATGCCTGTGCCTGCACATTGAATATTACCTTTCTTGTAAGCTTTGGCAATATCTTTCATCTCATCACATGTCCTGGATGCCAGGATCTCAATTAAAACTTCATCCTCTGTACCCACTCCCTGTAAGAAAATAAAAAATTAAAAGATAACCGATCTGAGACGAGACAGGCTCAGGTTGATCAAAATGTAAAAGCATTTTCATAACAATGTGTTTTCTATTCTTTCTTTTTCTAGTTTTTTATTATATCCCATAGAAGATGGAAATGTTTGACATTACCTTGATGGCCTTATGGAGTTCATGTGCATCATATATTGTGGATGGAAACATGAGGGCCACAATGAGATCCTCTAACTTCCCTCCAAGCTCTGACCTTAAGTCTTTCACTAGATCCTGTAGAAAGGGACAAAATAAGAGAATGAGAGAGAGAAAGAGAGAGAGAGAACATAAGCCAAGAAACAGAAGAAAATATATTGCCCATTAAACTGGAGATGTGACACTCATTAGCATTTTAACATTGTTTTAGACATTCATGACGGCACTGAATTATATCAACATCAATAAGAGGATGCATGCAAAACAACAGTCCAAATGAATAATCTTGATGTACTGCTATTGATGCACAGCAGTGCTTCCAAGTATTTGAATCGAACAACAATCATGTTTGAATACCTTTTGTCTAAATTTTGAACAGCATTTTATTGTGTTATCATTTTCAGAAGAGCATGTACTTACAGTGAAAAGACATTTTTACGTAATTTAGATTCAACAAACTGATTATTCCTGGTCTGACACAAGATAATAATGTAATTTGCTCACCTTGCCAAAAGCCTGTTTATAGGCTGCTTTTATTTCCTGTCTCTGCGCATTACTGCGAGCTGCCAATAACATGAGGATGACATCTTCATCAGTGCCTGAAAATAAAGCATCCACACCAGCTTATAGAAGAGGACGAAAGTAAGCTATAGTGTAAGAGTGAGCTGAAGATGTTTTTCTTTAGGGAGTCCCTTCTAACTGGCCATTCGAACAGAAACAGAAAAACCACCGAGATCTTAACAAAAATGGGTGAACTCTCTTAATGGTCTGATTTGTCAAACTTACCGATCCCTTTCATGGCCTTACGCAAAACTTCTGCATCATGCTTTGCATTGAAGTTCACAAAGGGTTTCACACTTCCTCGGGTTGCCTGCAGAAAATACAAAATCAGAATCATAATATAATATAATGGAGACTGACATATGGTTCTGTTCTAAAATGCATAATGTGTCAGGTTAACTACAAATATTCTTTGAAAGTTCACCAACATGAACAACATGAACAAAATAATGTTCTGCCCTTACTGGTTATCGGATATGTTCTCACATCAGAAAAGACTTTATGAAGTTTGCAGGGCAAAATATTTTTGATATTGAACCAAAAGCAGAAAATCAGGTTTGGGTATTTGCAGGCTAAATAGGAAAATGCCAAACAGAAATAATTAAGATACATAATTCAAGGCACTAAAAAACATGAAGACATGTGGAGCAGGTGCATTCTGAATGGATTAGCCAGCGCAGGTGTTTGAGAATATGAGAAACATAAACCACATTTATTAAACCTCATGCTTGCAATGGCTTGTGTCTTTCATCATTATCATGTGGAAATATGGAATACATAGTTTAGCAGACAGATATGAACCAATAATTGTGGTTACTGTTTGCAATAAATGTGCTCTCAGAAGCAACCATATATTAACAATTCTTGTTTACATTGTAATTGTATCTTTCTGGTAACCCTTTAAAACCTCTGTAAGCACTATATACACACAGTATATAGTATCTGTAATCCATACACGACTGATTAAAGATAGACCAAGATTGCAGCTCAGGTTAATGATAGTGCCGTGGTGAAGGATGAGATAAGGTATAGGGTTCGGCTTTAGGGTTCAAGTTCAGGTTGAAAGTTAGGGAGCAGTTAACCCCAGGACCTTCGGTCCAATTTAATACCAAAAGCAGTAGCTTTAACCTTTCCTTGCTCTTATGCTGTCTATAATAAAGTGCTACAACAACAACACACATAGGATTGTCTTAGAATCACATCACCTTGTAAAACGGCCCGTGTCGTAGCATTAAACTTTTAAGAAACAACACACAATATGCCAGCCCAAGCATGGCTAATCCTTGTGGATGAACTACAGTATATGGGTGTTTGCTTGGTTCTGGCAGGTGTGGGATGATAAAGCTACAGTGACCTATTCGGTGGGTTTCCTCAGTCTGATCTGACACAGGTCTCATCTGCTGTAATCCAATCATCCATCACCTTAACCTCCATGACAATGGTCACCATGCCAACATAGACCTGATAACTTATTCTTGTTTATGGGAATTAATGTATGTGGAAAACTGGCCCCTTTATTTATTTATTTATTTATGATTATTACAGTTATAATAGGCTAATACTTGTATTTGTATACTTCTGGTTAAACTATTAGTTAAACTGATAAAAAAAACTTCAACCAACATTAATGTTATAAGCTTAGAGTTAAGCCAGCAAAACATGACACAAGACAAAGTCCCAAATTAGCCTAATAAAACTCATCATAAATTAAAATGTTAATATTGATACAAATGGTGATATACATTTTCAAATACTACTTGTGAAATTCTATTTAAAGCATAATCATTATTTGATCACCGTTTAATCAACTGCTTGTAGTGTGCTTACAAATTCCATGTAACAAATGCAAAATGATAGGCTACAAATGCAAAATAATACAAATGCAGCTCAACTCTTACCATTTGTACAGGTACAGGCAGTACTATGTGAAGTTCTGGGGGGGGAAGGTACATAAAGTTATCATTATCAGACCAATTCACCAATGATTGGAACTCGTTACGTTGTGATGTGAGATTACAAGTCCTAGAATCGACAATTGTGTAGCTAAATTACTTCAAGTATGTTCATAAATAATTCCTGTCATTTAGGCTACTCATTTAAGCCAGCGAATATACCTACCTGTTGAAGTATTCAGTCACCTGTGCACGAGAGGTCAGATTTCTGGCGCGTGTCAACGGTCAGCGAGCGAAGTTGATGTAGCTGGATGTAGGACACGCCCTCAAAACCAGCTGTCAATCATCTTGACTGACGTGGAGAACAGAGTCGATAGTTGTCAGTAGCTGTAGGCTTTATATTCGATGTTCGTGTCTAAGTGAATTTATATTTCTCATTTTTTTGTAGACAAAAGTATTTTAATTACTGTTATTCAAAATAAGTAAATTGTTATAGAAATGACCAGGAGATGCGTAGGTTTGAAACTCTTTTACAGCAAAACTCCAAACGTCCACAAGTGGCCAGTAAAGGGCCAAATTTGGGCATTTTTAACCTTGCTATTTTTAATATATTTTTTTAAAGTCCGCGTGAACCGGAAGTTGCTGCCGACTTCATTTCAGTGTAGTGACGTATTTCCAGCTGAAACGGAATATTGAATAGAGGGCATGGTTTTATGTTTTCGCTCCTCCTCTCTGTCTCTCACTCATAGCAAACTAACGGTAGGAGGGGTGTGTTTAAGGATATTCTGCCCAAGCCGTCAAACTGACGTCATCAGAAAAGGAATGCCATTCCAGAGCGGAAGTAACTGTTCAGATTTTGATTAAAGATTACGAAGACAAACAATTTTTTTCAGCGGATTAACTTGCACGGATTAATTGTTCACATCATTACTAGCAATGTGCGCTAGTAAAGTAAATAAAGTCCATTTTGATTTCATGGGGACTTTAAAATACTGTTTTTTTTCCTCTAACTATTGAATTTCAACAGTATATAGGTCTATATGCATCACCCGAACAATTGTGTCATTTGCTACATTACAACAATGTAATTTCCATCACATCTCAAATTATGTTTTGCAATTGATAACATTCTGTAGTAGAAATTACATTTAAAAAACATAAATAAATAAAATTACTTCTTTGTCTTGGATAATTTCATAGCTATCAAAATAGTTATGTAATAAAATAGTTATACAAAATATATATGTAATAATATAAATATTATTTTTAGCTTTTTGCATACTTTGATAAAATTCTAGCTAGTTTGGTGCAACTGTATAAGTTGAATTTTTTTGTTTGCGTGCATACTAAAGGTATTATACATGTTTTCTTTAGATGAAGTTCAGATAATGTCTGCTCAGCTTTGAACATAATCAATAGTTTGAAAATTATTCATTATAGCAACATCAGGCTGTGACAGAAGTAATAACCAGAGCACTGAGAAGCCCTCTCTGAAAACTGATTGATGGGCAATATAGTCAATATATTGCTTGGGCCTTCCTTAAAGAATTATGTTTTTGTCAGTGCCTTTTAATGATATGCTTATTTCATTTATGTGATTTATAACCCACTTCAACACAGCAAAATAAACCATATTTTTCTGTGTTATGTAAATAAAGCATACTCATTTCCTGCCAGAGAGAGACAGGAATAATAATATTAATAATTATTAATAAATGACTAATGCATCAGTGCCTGAAGTGCACCTACGTTCACTCATACCATAAGTATCCCTCATCAAATAGAAGAACCCTGCTGTTTGTTTGGCTAAATTGCTCAAGTATGCAGTGTGGTGTGAATTTAATTTTCTCACTTGCCTCATGCACATAAACACACACCCTGTGAATGGTTTAATAAAAGCAACAGAGCTGACTTCATTGGGATTCATTGTTGAAGATGTTTTACTAGCCCACTGATTGTTATAATGCTGACTGAACCATGTGCATACACGTATATGCAAATACATGTTTAGAAACACTTCTTAATAAATGGATCTTTATTCCATGTGCAAATCAAGGTGTGAACATTGCTATTAACCTTTTGGTTTTGACATTAGTGTTTTATGGTTTTCATTTTGTTTTTACCTTTATGTAACCTTTAACATTTTTAGAGAAATATTATTTTCTCCGTCTCCATCATTTAGGTTTATTTAACTTCATTCAGTGTGCCAAAGAAAGAACAATAAAGTACTACTGAAAGAAATGCAAGAACGCAGGGAAAAAGGATATATAAAAGGCACACTTATTTTACAGTGTTATCAGCAACACAAACATTATATTTGAACATTAAACAGCATTGAGTGTGGCAGGTCTCCATTGTTAGTTAGCAATTCCAAAAGGAATTCAGAGTTGCGTTATGGAAAATCATCTTTCATTTAAGACATTTTCTCAATATGCAACATAATTGATTCCACTCTTTTATTTATAAATAACCCTCTTCATACCATTGACAAACAGTAGGGAGAAAAATCTATTCTTGCCCTGAAACTAGTTAGCAGAGATATTGACTGATCCTTTAATTCATCTTTTATAAAATGTGCATGTGTGATTTTGTGTGAGTGAATAGTATTGGCTTTCTACAAACTAATATAGGTTGAATTAATGGTATTATAACTCTGTCTAGTAAATAAATTAACTTTGCATGTATCTATTTTTTACGAAGAATTGACGTCAGAGTAACATTTATCTTTAAAACAAAACACACGTTTCTGAAACAGAATAGTGTCTGCTAAAACATATAAAGCATCTGCCATGCTATAGATCAATACATAGTCAGAAAATACATCTCACATTTCCATTGCAAAGCTTTAAAAGTCCTCAATACAGTTTTTCAATTTTTCATCCATCCAAAGCACAGTTTTTGCTGTCACATCTTTCATTGTCCAGCAGTTTCAGAAATCAGAGCTGTATGCAAATCCTCCAAAGTCTCTTTTTTTTTCATCTTTATCCATGATGTTTCTCTCTCAGAGCACAATGATGTCTGCAGGATCCCAGATGTGGCTGAAGGGTGCTATTGCCTATAGAGTTCCTGAGCTGTTTAAACAGCATCCACAGAAGAAGTCCCATCAGAAGCAGCAATACTGTGAAGAGCCCCACATACACACTTAATTTCCAGCCCCATCCCGCTGTAAGAGGCAACGAGGTGGACGCCACCAGGAACCTCCTCTGGGAGGGCATCAGTTGCAATAAAATTGCATAAAACTACTGTAGTTCTTTGAATCCTCAGATCAAGCAGTGTGATAGTTCAGTTCACTTTGGTGTGTAAGATTTATCCATGACAAGTGTCCTTGATGTCCCTCTGTCATTAAATCTGTATTTATTATCCAGAAGGAAGCGTGCTGTCTCTGTGGTGTTGTGCAAAAAGAGAATAATGCTTGAAGTCCTCTCTGCAACTGCGCTCCCTCCTACTGTTGAGTCACATTCACGCCCCTTCATCCACTCCTGTGTGTGAGACCAAAATGTCCCCACAAAAAAAAAAAAAACTAAAATCGCTATTAAACATGCTTAATAATGTAATAGTGAAAATCTCTAAATGTAGAAAGGTTTAAGTGAAAATATCATCACAGCTTAGTGTAAAAACAATAGAAATCAATGTGTGTATGTCTGAAAAAGCATCAACAAAAGACCAATATGATGTAACCTTGGTTTCTTAAACCAGCCTTGGGCTGGTCACCAACCCAGCTTGACCAGTCTGGGATACCAACTACTCATAAAACCAGAAAACAAATGTATTATTTTATGTATGTCTTTTCAGCAAGCTCTTCCTCCAAGGTAGTTTTATTATTATCTGAAGACATACTAAAAGCATTTGTTGACATATGCTTCAAGCAATGCTTGTATGCTTCATATCAGCAAAATAAAACTAAAAACCTGAGTTGGAATAATTAATTAAATAATTATTCGAACACATGTTTTATTTATTTTAAATATTTACAATTATTTAATTAATTGTTTAAATTATTAGGGCACTAGGGAAAAAATAGAAACTGCTGGAAACAGGAAACTGGGGAAATTATTTATTGTTTTTATCAGGTGTTTAGGGCATCAGGGGAAAAAAACTGTTCGAATGCTTTTTGACTTGATTAAAATATAAAATATTTTTCAGTGGTTTGAACGAATCTTATTACGCTTGCTGTTACCATGGTAACCAGAGATGGTTTGGGTGGCTGACAAACATGGCGCTGCTGAGGAAACGTGTTAGCTGCAAACAAAAACACTTTTGCTGCTGCTGTACTTAGACGGATTTTTTATTTTTGTCCGCGAAGCGAAGCATATCGTTTGGATAAATGTGTATGAAAAGGCGGCATAGTTTTTTTTTTGTTTGTTTTTTTACATATAAATGCGACTTTAATTGTCTTGTAAAGCGGACCAACTGACACAGCTAACGTTAGCCACTTCATCTGCAGCAGAATCAGCCACTAACTAACGTTAACTAATCCGCAGGATAATCCAGTCATTTGTGACGACTAGTCAGGACCACTGTGTCCATCGGAAAAACTCGAAATACAGAATTCTATTTCAAAGTACCTTCTTGGGGAATTAATTACACAGAACTACTCTGAGGCATCTTCAATATCAACGCTAAACAGAAAACGGTTAAACTGTCACAATTCAAAGGGATCTGTGGAGTGATTATTCTGACAGACGAAATGGAGTTGAATTTAAATCACGTTGATTATCTCCAGGTAAGGTCTCAACATCTCTATGTATTTGCATATCCGCTGTGATTTACAGTGATGGCATATGTGCACTCGGTCGTTTAAAACGCACACTTGTAAGGCCTGTGACTGAGCCACTTAGGCATTTTATGTATTATGAATTATCAGAAAAGAAATTTACTAATGGCCATGTCATCTTTGCTTTCTCAGGTTGGAGTGACTTCTCAAAAAACCATGAAACTTCTCCCAACTGTGGGGCGAAAAGCAACTCAAAAGGTATATCTGCATCCCTTATAAAAGAATATTCCAGGTTTAGTGTAAATCAAGCTTGTGAAAATCATCTGTTCACAGAAAATAATTATTACCATACATCTTATAACACAAATAATATTACTCATTCCTCACAGTGCTGACAGTTATGCAAAAAAACTACATTACATTATCAGTAATCAGTAATTGCAAGGAATATTCTTTTAACAGAAAGTTCAATCTTAAAACTTGCTGCAAGTATATGAAATCAGGTATTAATATCCATAACTAAAATGTACAGTCTTATGAACGTTCCATAGTTTCAAGGACTTAATGACATTTCTGCTTTAGATTATTTCAGGGGGTTACTTTGTAAAACAAGGCCACTGGAGATTAGATCCCACTTGTGAAAGAGCATGCGACATGTTCTTTTTATTTGAGCATGTGCTTGACATTTCTCCCCCGCTCAGTTAAACAGGGAACAATGTCTATAAGCAACATGTTGTTGTATCTGGTGATGCTAGTGTGTCGTTTTCTCATTTCAGGTGGTTGTTGCAGATTATGATGGTGTTGTGACCTGTTTTGGAATGAAAAAAGGGGAGGCTGTGGTATTTATCAGAAGTGTTTCCTGTTTTAGTGTACACAAGCATTCAAAAGTTTGGGGTCAGTCAGATGTTGGAAGGAAATAATACTGTAAAATGCATCAAATTGATGAAAAGTGACAGCAAAGGCATTTATGATATTATTAAATGTTTTGATTTAAATGATAAAATACTTTAATTTAAAGTATAAAGTAACTTTTATTTAAATGATGAATAATTATATTCATCAGCGAATCCTGAGAAAAATCATGGTCTTCACAAAAATATTAAGCAGCACAACTGTTTTCAACATTGATAATAATAAAAAATATTTCTCAAGCACCAAATCATTGTGATTCATCTAACATCATGTGACACTGAAGACTGGAGTAATGGCTGCTGAAAATTGAGCTTTGCCATCACAGGTATAAATTGCATTTAAAAATATATTAAATCAGAGGACAGTTATTTGAAATTTTACAAATATTTTACCATGTTACTATTTTTGATCACATAAACGCAACCAAGGTAAATATAAGATACTTATTTCAAAAACATACAAAAATCTTATTGACCCCAAACTTTTGAATGGTAGTGTGTATATTAATATAAACAAACAAAGTTATTTTTTCTCAGTGGGAGAATAAATGTCTGTCTTTTTTGTCAGCCTGTGTTCAGATCACTACCAGGACAGAAGATCTCCAGACTTGAGCTTGGAGGGGCTTTGGGAACCCCACAGGAAAAGATCTTTGTGAGCTCTGGCTCTGAAGTGAGAGGATATACTAAAAAGGGCAAACAGTTTCTTACATTTGAAGCCAACCTAACAGAGAGCATAAATGCCATGTGAGATCTGCTTCTTGTTTTTCAGACTCTCTCAACTTTGGGTATTTCTATATTAGCAAATTTGATAATGCATGTAACACTGTGTCATTTTGGATGCTTCACTTTTTGTTCTGCCTTACTTTCCCACAGGCATGTTTCAGGGGCAGATCTGTTTGTGTGTGCCAGTTACATTTATAACCATTACTGTGACTGCAAGGATCAGGACTACTACCTGTCAGGAGACAAGATCAATGACGTCCTGTGTTTACCTGTGGAGACTGTGGGCCGCATCGTGCCCATCCTGGCCTGCCAGGACAGAGTACTTAGAGTATTGCAGGTAGTCCGAAACACCCTCTAGTCATGTTGGCCACCTTTTGTCTCTACTTTGTTACCCAATTATACTTTAGCTATCACTGGTAGCCGTGATATCCTTTACTTGGTGGCCATATCCAATTGATGATGCTCAAGTCCACAGTCATCCTACACTTTGTGCTCCATCAGGGCTCCGACCTTCAGTACGACGTAGAAGTTCCCGGACCTCCAACTGTTCTGGAACTTCTCAACAGAGATGGCGGTATGTGCTAAAAATCTGCTCACTCATTTTAATGTGAAAGAATGTATTGTTTTGAGTCTGGGTATTTGATGCATAAAATCTTGATCTTCAGGAAAGGGTGGTGAGGAAGTTGTTTATGGAACAGCTGATGGGAAACTAGGTCTTGTGCAGATTACCAAATCTGGACCCATTACTAGTTGGGAACTGGATAATGAGAAGAAAAAAGGAGGTAGGAATTAGATAGTGAGGGGTTATTAGAAATTAGAAATTGAAGCCATGCTAATTTGTATTGGTCTTTTGGTGTTTTCAAGGTGTGCTTTGTATTGATACTTTTGACATTGTTGGTGATGGTGTGAAGGACATTCTGGTGGGAAGGGATGATGGGACTGTGGAGGTCTACGGGTTGGACAGTTCAAATGAGCCAGTGCTGCGCTTTGAGAATGTGAGTGTCACATTTGAATGATAAGCGATATATGGAACACCCTCATTTTGTCTCAAATTAAATTCTGTTGCACTACAGTTGTGGTAATTGTCTTTCCCTGTTTACAAGGTTTTGTCTGAGAGTGTCACATCAATCCAGGGTGGCTGCGTCGGAAAGGATATGTATGATGAAGTTCTTACAGCAACTTACACAGGTTAGCTGGGGCTGTTAGATAAAAGCATTTTACTACGTCTTTTCTAAGAACAATACTGTGTGGGTGATGTTAGTATATCATTCACCTGTGTTGACTGAGAGGTCATGTGACTGGTTTCCAGGATGGGTGTCAGGACTCGCCACAGAGCCTCAGCAGATGGTTGCAGGCCCGGGGGATGAGATCAAGATGAGCCGGGAGACCCAGGGGAAGGTGGCTGCACTCAGGTACTACACATCCGGCTGTTTCCTGCCATGATGATGAGTCTAAAACAGCAAAAATCTGTTTACCAAACTGACATAGATTTTGAAACACCTTCTGACATGCCTTGTTTGGTAATGTATGTGTTTGTACAGGGCAGAGTTAGAGCAGTTGCAGGTGAAAGTGTTGCAGGGCAGAGAAAAATACCAGCAGAGCTCTCAGTCCAACACGGCAGTGTCCGCTGTGCCAGTCTTTAGCATCAATGACAAATTCACATTGTGCCAGGATGATGCCAGCTACAGCCTCACACTAGAGGTGCAGACAGCCATTGACAACTTGCTGCTACAGGTGAGAGCAATACATTCATTTATCTTGCTTTTATTTATATAAACTACTGTTCAAAAGTTTGGGGTTGGTAAGATTGTTTTAGTGTTTTTGAAAGAAGTCTCTTATGCTCATAAAGCCTGTATTTCTTTTATCAAAAATATAGTAAAGGCAGTAATATTGTGAATTATTACTACAATTTGAAAAGAACTTTTCTATTTGAATATATTTTAACATTTTTATAATTTATACATTTATTTCTGTGATGGCAAAGCTGTGTTTTTAGCAGCCATTACTCCAGTCTTCAGTGTCACACGATCCTTCAGAAATCAGTCTAATATGCTGATTTTGTGCTCAATAAATCAGTCAGCATTGAACTGGAAGTCAGAACTGGAACTATGCATTTTAATTAGTTGTATTTTAGATCTTCGCTAATTCAACATCATTTTTACATGTCTTGTAATTTCAGCATTGTGAGACTGAAGTTTCCTTACATTCACTTACATGTGTTTTTGTTTCTGACAGAGTGATGTTCCCATTGACCTGTTGGATGTTGATAAGAATTCAGCAGTGGTCAGCTTCAGCGAGTGTGATTCAGAGGTAAAGCACCTGTGTGCCACATCATTAAGCTTACTTAATGACCACATCACATGTGTTTGCAAAACTGTCTTTGTTTGTTCATCTAACCCCACAGTCAAACGGGAACTTCCTCCTTGCCACCTACAGGTGCCAAGCAAATACCACTAGGCTGGAACTGAAGGTGTCTACTTCTCTGTCTTTGGATAATTTTCAATATAATAATGTATATTATATTTTTTCTTAAATTGCAAGGTAGGCAATATATCTGAGCATTTGTCCTGATTTTTCTCTAAGGTGAGGTCTATAGAGGGTCAGTATGGCACCCTTCAGGCTTACGTGACGCCAAGGCTTCAGCCCAAAACCTGCCAGGTTCGACAATACCAGATCAAACCCCTTTCCCTCCACCAGAGGACACACGCAATTGATCAGGAGCGGTGAGCTTAGAGACACACAATGGTTTATCACACAATTCTTATCATGCATTTATTCTGCCAGCTAAACATTACTGTTATTCTCTCTTCATGAATAGGCCCATGAACACCTTGAGACTGACAGGACAGTTCAGTTTTGCAGAGATCCATTCCTGGGTTGTTTTCTGTCTGCCTGAGGTCCCAGAGAAAACCCCGGCAGGAGACAACATCACATTCTACTTTCAGAACACTTTCTTGGGCACACATCTAGAAGCCACCTATTGGTGAGGCCTACCTGTTCAATATCCAAATATGTTTATTTATTAAATGTAAATGTACTATTTTTAAGTACTATTTTTCTTCATGTGCATATGATTGTTTTGAAAAAGAGCTGATTATGATTTCAAATATATTTATTACAGTTGGACAAAGATCCTACTAGATGATTGCATTATTAGAGGAAGTATTCAGTAATCAGTCTTTATACATTTTTGTAATGGGTTCCAGTAAAGGTGAGGCAAACTTCAAATCAGACAACATTTCTACCATATGCATACTGAAGGATGTTTTGTCCAAAGAGGCCACGAAGCGAAAAATCAATCTGAATATATCCTACGGTGAGTTCACAAACTGATCTATTAACTGATATATGTGGTCTATTAAATGGTTCAACTGAGACGATGTTAATATCAGATTACAGTGATCTCAATTTTTTGTGCATCACATATAATTAATATGTGTTTGTTGTGTTGGTTGTTATGTTGGTTTCAGAGGTGAATGAGGACTCTGTGAGCCATACTCTTCAAATGATTCATCCCAAACTAGAGTATCAGCTGATTTTGGCCAAAAAAGTTCAGCTTATTGATGCGTTAAAGGTAAAACATAAAGACTAAAAAAGCCCTGCTAAAAAACACAAGCCTACTGAGTGTGTGTGTGTGTGTGTGTGTATTGTATGCAGGAGCTGCAGGTGCATGAGGGGAATGCAGATTTTCTGATTCCAGAGTATTGCAGTATACTGGATGAATCTGCCCAGCTCTTAGAAGAATATAAGAAACAGCCAGCTCACTTAGAAAGATTGTATGGTGAGTGAATTCAGATCAGCAAGGGAGATGATATTTTACAATATATTATTTGAAATTTTAGATGTTAAATTATTCACAAGTATTGTAGATTTCGATAAGATTAATGTGTTTTTCTCACAACCCCTGTATATTCAGATGATGTCTTTGCACAAGAAATAATGACACATCTATGGGTAAACAAACCATTTTGTGTTTTCTTACAGGTATGATCACTGATCTGTTCATCGACAAGTTCAAATTTAAAGGACAAAATGTCAAAACAAAAGTTTCACAGCTGCTTGCAATTTTGAACAACTATGAACTTGATTCATTGATGGAATTTTTCAGTGAAGCTTAATGAAATGTAAAATTAAAGCACTTTTTAGGAATGTGTTTTGTGAATTTTGTTTTTTGCAATAAACATTTGGTATTCTATAGGGATCAAGCTGATTGTACCATTACAGAATCAAATTAAAATGTTCAATGTAATAAACATAAAAACTATTTGTGACTGCAGTTGTTTTTTTAAAACTCATCCATTGTCTAGTTGCATTTCTACAGAAATAAAAAAAAAAAGTCATGAAAAATGTGTCTGTTTTGTTTGTCTTTCAGTCCAGATACAAACTTTCAGTTATTCATATTTTAATATTTAGCTTTATTTGGTGGAAAAAACTACAAAATGTTTGGTTTGATGGTTATGACAGCAGTATTAGAGACAGTGATTATTTGCTATACAAATTAGAAATTGTTAACATAAGTACCAAAAACATAGAAGATATTATTTATATTCAAAATAATTATTGTTGTTGTTTATGTTTATTTTCAGTATTTTTTAAGTACTGCTTGGGCAGAACATTTCCCCAGATGTAAGATTTACCCCTGTATATTTATATACTTGTAATTCTTGAGTTTGTATATTATGTATAAACTTGACATCATGAGATTAAATTTTACATTGTGCTCAAACAGTTTCAAAATTCCTTTGAGCCAATGAAAGTAACTTTCAACGGCTCAGTTAATAAAAGCAGAATTGCAGTTTGTACTTTCCAGGCTTCCGTATAATCAGTGACGTTTGGATTTGCTGCATTCTGATTGGCTCGTTTCAATAGTCGCGGGCTACTTGAACTGAGACAGCCACAATATCAAATCAGGCAGCAGCAATAAATAAAAAAAAAATTAAAAAAAGCAACAAGGCGCCGTTCGACTTCATAGAAGCATATTTTGTGAGCTCTCCGTGCCGTGTTGAGGGTTTTCCACACCGCCATGGTGCGATTTCTGTAGGATAGTGTTGTTGCATGATTTATTTTTGAATCTAGGTTTTGTAAAACGCCGCTGGCAACTGTTTATATTGTGTTTTTGTCCGGATTTCAACAGCTCATTTCTACCAGTTTCCCTGGTTAGTCTGCTTATCCATGCTTTATTCGTTGTTCACGTGTGTGGTGTTTGATCAAACGTGTTAAAACATCAAAACCTGGTGTTTAAATGCTTTCAACCATCGATCCATCTTGCAGGGCGACTGGAGTTGATCTGCTGTTGTAAGGATGTCGTCTGGCGGTCAAACACAAGGAAGCGCGGTTCAAGATTCGAGAGCAGATATTCACAATCAAGAAAACATGCTTTCACGACTACGCGGCGCAGCAAAGAACCGAATTGAAAACCGGGAAAATGTCAACCCTAAACCAGGCAGCAGGACTGTGCTGGGCGCCCTGGAGAACAATCAGCGCAGACAGCCCTTTCTTCGCGGCGCTAAACAGGTTAGAGCACGCATGGCACACGAATATCAAATATGCTTCGGTTATAGACTTATTTCATCAGCTTAATTGTAGCACGTATGAGTATTTAGTTTAATAATTGGTGTGTTTTGCTTTAACAATTGCTAACGTAATAACATTGACTAACGTTAGATGAACTGAACGTTGCTTTAGTTGAACCAGTCAAAGTGCTCGCAGGCTTTGTGGTCCCTTTGAATCACGAATATAAATATAAATCTCGTTCTCTTTTGTCTACCCTGGGTCAAACTGCATTTATGGCGCCACAGGTTAAAATGAAATGCAGTGTTAAATGTCCGCACTCATTCCCTCGCAATGCGCAGACCGCCATTTTACAAACCCATTCACTGCTACCATAGTAAACCGGGTTGGTTGGTTAAAGGGGTAGTTCACCAAAAACGAGTTGATATTCTGTGGACCGCAAAAGATATTCTGCCAAATATTTGTGACCTGAGGCTGTCATTCTGCTTAACATTTGTTTCCATATGAGAATTCATTACGTTTTAGTACATTTCCATTTCTGGCCAGCTGTCCCTTTAATACTGCAACAGGTGCATATCCACAGTTTCTTGTGCAAAGTGTAAGTTAACCTTTTTGTTCAAAATCTGGGTACAGTTTTTATGGAGTGGGGTTACATTTACGCCAATTGATTCAACATGATTCACCACACCATGAAAATTTGGATTAAAAACATCAAGTTTTTAACATGCCGCTCACACCAAAGATCAGATCCTTTTTTTTATATTTTTTTTTTTTATTGAATCTTAATCTATATTTCAACTTTAATTATTTACATTAAGCAAACATGTTAAAAAGGCACTTGTGTGCTTTCCTGAAGCTCAAACAGTTCTCATGACACAGCAAGATTTTGGGTTAAATTCCCAGTGAAATAAACATGCATGGACTGAACTTGCTCTTTCAGTGAAGTTTCTTCAGATAACGTATGTGATGAAAGCATAAATGTATCTACCCTCTGAGTATAGTTGAGAAGCTAACAAACTATTTCAGGTCTGTGCAGCTGCCTTTAATAATTGTCAAACTGATTCCCATACATCAGAATTGTATTATAAATTTGTATGCATATTCCACATCACAGAGTGTTAGAGAGATACTTCGCATATGTCTTTGTGACCTTAAATTGGTCAATTTCAATAAAAAAAAGAACCGGTATTTCCAACCACTCAAAGTTGAAATGGGTCAAATTGACCTGCTACATAATGAAGCTACTGCAAAAAGGGCCTGTAATTACCTATGTAGTGTATAGGACTGTTTTCCCCAGCACTCTAATCCAGTTTTCTGTTTACAGGTCTCTGGGCCCCAAATAATTGCATGCAAATCTGAAGAACATGGCGGTTTTGGAGAGAAGCCCTCCACAAGGCCACCTGCTTTTCAGATCCATGTGGATGAGCCTGATGGTGCATGCTCTAAGAAACCATCTACCAAAAGAGCAACCATGGATTGCTCTCCTCTAACACTAAATCCCACCGTGACCCGCCTAAGGCAGCCCCTCGCCACTATCAATCTGCCCGTGGAAGCCAGTTTTGGTAAGAAAAACAACTTGTTAAATGCAATGCCCATACTGTCTTCTGTTGCACTTTATAGAAAACCTGAAATACAACTTGTACAACTCTTTTTAATACATAGATTCTCCTATGGATATGTCAATAATTGAGAGTGAGGAGAGGCCCACAAATGTAAATGAAGTCTCAGATTATGCAGCAGAAATACACGCACACTTGCGGGAAATGGAGGTGAGGATGTGTTAAGGTCTCCATTTTAAGCTCCTCTTTTAATGATGCATGTTCTCTACTTCATGGCTCAGTGTGTGTGTGTGTGTGTGTGTGTGTTTTTTTTTTTATTTTTATTTTTTTATAATCATGCAGGTCAAGTCAAAACCAAAAGCAGGTTACATGAAGAAACAGCCCGACATCACAAACAGCATGCGAGCCATTCTGGTGGACTGGTTGGTGGAGGTGGGAGAAGAGTACAAGCTCCAGAATGAGACCCTCTACCTGGCTGTGAACTACATCGATCGCTTTTTGTCTTCCATGTCTGTCCTGAGAGGAAAACTACAGCTGGTGGGCACAGCTGCTATGCTTTTGGCTTCGTAAGTATCTTTGCATTAACGCCTCAGACTGCACAACCTTCCCCCCTCCTCGCCATTCTCCATGTTCACACTTCTCTGTTTGACTGTAGGAAGTTTGAGGAGATCTACCCCCCGGAGGTGGCAGAATTTGTTTACATCACTGACGACACCTACATAAAAAAACAAGTGTTGAGAATGGAGCATCTGGTGCTGACGGTTCTGTCGTTTGATCTTGCTGCTCCTACAATCAATCAATTCCTCACCCAGTATTTCTTGCACCAGCCTGTGAGCAGCAAAGTGGAGAGCTTATCAATGGTGAGAACCTTTCCTGCAGTTCAGTTGCATTGTGTGGTGGTTCCGTGTTATCACATGAAAATGTTGTAACTTTTTTTTTTTTTTTTTTCTCCGTTCCCCCTTCAGTTTCTTGGTGAGCTGAGTTTGGTAGATTGTGACCCCTTCCTGAAGTACCTCCCATCTCAAACTGCTGCTGCAGCTTTCATTTTGGCCAACCACACAATTGCAGGTGGATCATGGGTAAGTTTGCACAATCAACTTGTGCAAAAACTAGGATGCTATTTATGTGAACATTATGCTGTCTTAATTAGAATGTCCAACTAGCAGGTAGCCCAGGGATGATCAGTGTTTTCAGCATCAAATTGGTGTTTGATAGGGTTCACTTGGATATTGTGCTTTTTTTTCTTTTTTTTTTTCACAACTCTATCTTGCAGTCGAAGGCACTTGTTGAGATGACTGGCTATACTCTGGAGGATCTTATGCTGTGCATTCAGGATCTACATCAGACCTACCTCGGTGCTACTCGGCACACACAGCAGGCAGTTAGGGAGAAATACAAGGGCTCAAAGTAAGTTCACTTTCTCTACATGGTCAATAGCTGTGTTAGCAATGGCTAACTTCTTCCTCTTTCTCTCCAGGTACCATGAAGTCTCTCTCATTGAGCCTCCAGAGAAGCTGATGCTGAACTAACCAGCTCATCAACATTGTGTTCATTGGTTCCATACCTTAATTGGATCCCTCAATGTACCATGAAGTCTCTCTCATTGAGCCTCCAGAGAAGCTGATGCTGAACTAACCAGCCCATCAACATTGTGTTCATTGGTTCCATACCTTAATTGGAATTGTGCGCGCACTTTTTGATGCTTTATTTCCATTACTCCAATAACTGAAGCCATAGCCTCAATTTTGGGGGAGTGGTGAGATCTTAGTTATTTTTTTTTTTTTTTTTTTTCAGTCCTTAAGGATTGAGCTTTTGTGCTTGATACATCCAGATATTTGTACATTAGGTAATCAAGCATTGTTTTAATATTTCTGTGTCTGTTCTATTTTTATGAAAGACTCCAGCAATGCACTTTATCTATCCTTTTTTTACACCGTTAAAGTGACCCTCCCTTTTACATCTTAATAAAAGTGCTGCTGGCCTTTATGTACTTTGTTCATGTCATATTTCTATTGTTTTGGTTAAGGTGGGAGGAGATAAACTGGTGTCTTGTGGTCTGCGATAGACACTTTAAATTTAATTGCTCTTGGTTCATTTACTGAAATGAGGTGCTCGATCATTGCTTTGCGGGTCTACTTTGTTCAGTGTGAAACAGACAAGTGGTCCTCCACACAGTCACTTAAATGCTGGCTGGATTTGAATTGAAATTTTATAAAAGAGGCTGTTGTCATGGTCAAATTAAACTTGGATTTACAATGTTAGCATAAATGGTGCATTATAAAACTGGTTCCTTATCCTGGCAATTATTTATTGAAGCACTGCTGAGGGGATAATTACATCTGAAGTATTACCATTACGGTTTTCTCTTTCCATCTATTTCTTTTGTAAAGTCATAGTATTGAAGAAAAAAATGTGTGCATTTGCCGCAAATGTAAGTTAGGGTCTATACAGCATTGCCTTGAGTGTTGCTTTCAGGTACTAAATAAACCCAAGCAAGTTAAGTAGCAATCTTCCACTAGTCTGTTACAGCATCTTTATGCTGTAACAGTGAGGGTCAAATTTGCCCATTGGCCTCTGGTCATCATGGCCTCCTAACAATCCCCATATCTACTGATTGGCTTCATCACTCTGTCTCCTCTCCACCAGTAAGCTGGTGTGTGGTGGGCGTTCTGGCGCACTATGGCTGCCGTCGCATCATCCAGGTGGATGCTGCACACTGGTGGTGGATGAGGAGATACCCCCTGGCAATGTAAAGCGCTTTGAGTGCCTAGAAAAGCGCTATATAAATGTAATGAATTATTATGCATTATGAACAGTTCAAAACTGTTACTGTATCATGGGACACAACTGTATCAGCAACCCAAACCACAACTGTCCTCAAATTGTCAAATTTCATGAGGCATTTCAAAAGATTCTGTGGACTTGTTTAATGGGCACTTGATCATTTATCCCAGAGGAAACATCTCACCCTATAAACTTTCAGGCATTTGTATCCCTGCTAATTAAATATCTTAATGTTAAAATTGAGCAAAATATATTATAGTGGCACAGTAACATCTCATCTATATTGCCAGAACATTAACATTTTGAGGTATGGTAGAAAAAAAATACATGTACAATCTTTTGCAATAGTCTTGGCATTTTAAATTATTAGTGCAACATATCGGCTCTACATTCAGTAAAAACTGTTTAGAGCTTTAAAATCTCAAATTAAACCATAACAATTGGTAGTTACAATTTAATAACACATTTGATTTTATTAATCTACAGACCATAGTAGTTCTAAACGGAGGCAATAAATATTATAGTGACATGCCTTGAACAAGCAAATAATTGACATTCTCAAATGCAGTTACAACTTGCCCTGACCATAAATAGCATTGAAGGCAAAGAACAGTTGAGTATAGGGCTCTATGTAATCGATGAGAATCACAGAATATTTGACAACACCTCAATCATCTGTTCACATGAAAAAGGCATCCTCAAGTTACATATGAAACTTCCTGAAATCATGGCATTCAGATCACTGTCAACTGTTGGGAAAGGCTCAGGGCAAGGTACATCAAGATTTTCAAGGTAATCCAATACAACAATAGAAACAATTTTAGCAAGAACATAAAAAATGGAATCAAACTAAAGAACAGACAAGCTTAATAGCTGAAATTTGATTTCTCTGTGTGGTATGATTTCATTAGAAAGACAAGCTATAAAGAGCTATATCTATTTACCCTAGCAGTTAAAATTAAACATCCCAAGGGCTCCTTCTCTACCCCCTGAAAATCAATATAAAAGCTCTAATGAACTAAAACGGTTGTACCCTCTTAACAGACAACTGTCCACAGAGATGCATCTTCTTGCGGTTTTGTTTTTGGATGTAGTCTGTCAGATTGATAGTCTCTCCAAACATAGCAAATGCCTCAGTGCAGAAGAGGACATCCATCTCTGAATGATCACACCTGGCCATCTTGTTTGTAAGTTAATCTTGAAACTGTCCCAATCTGTGAACTCTGTGTAGTAGTTTGTGTATGTTAGACACCGGTAGGAGCAAGGCGGCTAATAAAGGCAATGCTGTTGAGGCACATCCTCCTGAAGAAGGCCGGACAGCTGGGCTTCATCACAAAATGCTCCAGTAAAATCCTCAGCTCCGTGAACAAAGTCCTGACAGGACAAAAACACAAAAATGACTGTGAACACTGATACTGGGCTCAGGACACAACCACATAGAATTGTAGTATACATTTAAAAACTGCTGAGCTTCTAACTGGCTCTAATTATTAATTTGTCACGGAAATGAGAACAACATGCAGAACCCCATATTTTGGGTAAATTGTGCATGTGTACATCTAACACTACTCAGTGTGTACATAAGATACAAGATTCTTACCGACAATATGGGTTGCGTCTTGAGGTATAGCGCAGAGTGAGAAACCTGTAGTAGATGAATGGCTGAAGCAAACTGCCCTGACCACTGAATCACAAAAGCAAACATCATCTTATTAGAAGAAACATGGCATGGCTTTAATCGTGCTTTTTTCCATCACCAAACTACTACTTTTTTTTAGCCTACTGTATATTTGATACATACATTTCTAAGGCTAAATTCTTTAACAATTAAACTCCGCACACCTGACGACAATAGATAGGTGCGTTGGAGGCAAAGACCAACCAGGTCAAAAAAGTAAAAAGCAAAATAACAAATCCCGCACACTATGCAAAAAATATCAAAATATTTGTTGACTACGTTTCGGTCGCATAACCTTCATCAGGAATTTTTTTTTAACATGACATCACAGAGTACACCCCATTTAAAAACAGATTCATAGCTGCAACTGGATAGTTCATATCTTTTCTCCTGATAGAACTCTTGTGTTCACTAATTCTTTGTTTAAGTTGACGTGATGTTTTTCCAACATAACCTAAACCACAAGGACACCGAATCAAATAAACAACATATGTAGAAACACAGGTAATAACGGAGTTAATTCTATATTTTTTACTGGTTCTTGGATGACAAAAGAAAGACGCTTTTGATGTATTATTGCACTGAGCACAATTACCACAACGATAATTACCATTTGGTATAGGGCTAAGTAATCTCTGAGAAGAATCAGGAGTATCCGTCTGAAAACGAACATGTACCAAAGGATCTTTAACATTTTTGGAACATAAATTTTTTTCTACCTTACGGTTTTGTGGTATTGAAAGGGTTAATGTGCCACCTAGAGGTGGCGATATTGAATTGCTCTTACATCAACGTGAACTGTTTTGGATCTTTACCCTTCAGACATTGTCACCTAATGGCATGAATGATGAAGCTTTATTTAATGTGATGTTATAATGCAATCTGGGCCTGATGTATGTGCTAGTATGTATGTACAGGATATGTTTATGTGTATATGTACATGAAAGTGTTTTTTTTTTGTTTGTTTTTTTTAAGTTGATGATGTACCTATTGCGGGTTGTTATTAATCAATGGATCTTTACAGCGATTGGTCATGAATTCATGAATCTGTTTTTAAATGGGGTGTACTTTGTGATGTCATATTTAAAAAAAATTCCTGATGAAGGTCATGCAACCGAAACGTAGTCAACAAATATTTTGATATTTTTTGCATAGTGTGCGGGATTTGTTTTTTGCTTTTTAAGGCTAAATTCTTTATTATTATTATTATTATTATTATTATTATTATAAGTAACTCAACAGATTGACGCACCAAAATAAAAAGATCAAGTAACGCAAGAGCGCAGTGCAAACGACGTTAAGGCTAAATTATTAAAATTTTGCTGAAAATCCCTGCACAATCTACTACGACTTCTGTCATTTGATTATACTTTTTAGCAACAACCAAACTGTCTAAAAATGTCTCCCTTCAGGTTGTGGTACACATCTTTTTGCTTTGAAATCTTTAATGATTTTTATAAAGTTAATGTAAGAACAAATTTTATATTGTTAGTATTATTTCAAGATGAACACTTACTGGATGAAAATGGTTTAGGTTTACCTCACTATCCATCCAAAAAAATTGTTAAATTGTGAATAACAAATGTGAAAAATCAGGATTTTGAGGAAAGCTTATTTGTAGATCTCTCAATCATCATTGTATTGCATTGCATTATAAGTTTTGACCCAACAATCAAAAGTACAGAGCTTTGATCAGAAAACTAAGCATTTAAATATCATCTCACTAAGACATTATTGGGAGATTTAGATTGACAACTGATATTTATATGCATTTTATTCTAGAAGTCTGCTACACTATCACAAAGATCTTTTTTGATTTACATCGCTAGAGTAAAACTGAGGTGTTTTTTTTTTCCTCCTTGTGTATGAGCTCCATATTCTCCTTTATCATACTATATGAACCACAAAAGTCTGATGTAACATGCAAAGGTTTTTTTTTTTCTGACTACAGGGTTCCCACTCTTTCATGAACGCCAGCTTCAAGGACTTTTTAAAGCACCATTTATTTTATATCACTGCTCAAATTCAACAGCATATGTAGCGTCATGAAAGACCTCTTACAGTACTTAACATTTCACTTACACTTAACATTTACATTAAAAATTTCAGATTAATGACGTTTTGAATGTGTAGGCTTCATAAATTTAGACCATTTTGAGCAGTCGTGTTCAAAGGAATTTAGAATTTCTCAAATATTGATAAAAATATATATTCTTGCATCAAACTGGTTTTTGCTGTAATTCTTATAAAATAATTACATTTGAAAGAATTTCTCAATTTTTAAATAAATAAAAAGTGGTTAAACAGGGCTCTATGCTTACTTTTCTTTTTAGGAGCACTTGTGAAAAACTTAAAAAAAAAAAAAATGTAGGAGCTCAGTCAAAAATTTCAGGAGCACCTTTCTAATCAAAAATCAAAAATTCTGATCAAATATTAGCCTTCCCATTACGAGATGATATTTGACTCAAAGTGATTTACAGGGAATTGTTTTTACCTTTGTAATGGCATTTTTCTAACTTTATTAAAATTATGTCATCTTTTATCAAATTCAAAAAATTATATTTATAAGGTTTTTTATTTTTTTTATTAAAACAACAGAATAAAAACAAGTATAATAAGAATAAGTTACCAATCAAATGAAATCAGTATTCAAAAATAATTTGTACTACAGAGGTGGCACAGAAGAACACAAAAGTGGCTTGTAGGTGTATTTTCAGATGGTTTAATGGAATGGCATGATTTAAATAACAGAAAAGATACTTTAAAATGAAAGTAAAAATGCCAGTAGGTGGCCGCAAGTCACTGATTTTATCACTGAATCATTAATTCAATTGATTCGTTCGAACGGCTGATTCATTCAGGAACGAAGAAGCAAATGACTGTCTTTATGAATGGGTAATTGAATCAGATTAGTTTAAAAACGCCCATTCATACATAAACGAAACAACGCTGTGTTTGAATGGAGATGCGCAGCGGCTCAGCTGTTACTTTGTTTGAAACTATTTTGGTTGACGAAAGAGCGCAAAATCAGGCAATAGTGTTCAGACAATGCAAGTCACTTAATATTAACTTCTTGTTTAATGAACCGTTGTATTAAATCAATTATCATTTGCAAACTCTCTTAATCATTAAAAGATGTCACTCTCCTTCGTTCATTGCGATCTCACAAAGTTCTACACTGCACAGTGAATCTCTTATTTATACCCTGTCTACACTTTGTTTGTTATAATGAGAGGATTCGTGAGCTTGAAAAACTCAGCACTGAACAAAACGGCGTTTTGAGCAGTGAGTGGATTCTGATTATTGTGTTCAAGGAATCAACAGATATGTCTGTGATGCATTACTCAACGCTGCAAAAACACGGAAGTACGATAGAAACCTTTGAAGCTCTCCTCAGCGCAAACACAAATATGCTGATTGGGTCATTTGCACTGGTGCTCCTAAATATTTTTTCATAGTCGCACGCAGTAGTTTTCAGTCGCAAATGCACTGCTTCTCCATAGGTTCATGCAGGGCTGAGCAATGTGCGCATCAGCTCGCATGCTAAGATTTTCTCTCACGCTACCCCATCTCCACCCCCAAAAAGTGTATTTTTCAGGCTAGACCAGCCAGTGTGCATGCGCAGTCCTGGACCCATATTCACAAAACATTTTATCTTACCACTAAGAGTTCTCCTAAATAGCAGTAAAAGTTTTTAGCAAAGAGTTTTCTCTTAAAACCTATTCACAAAGCTGCTGAGACAAACTTTTACGAAGGAATAGAGAGAAGTCTTAAGTTTAGAGTAAGGGGGCGGGGTTGACCTCGTTGCTATGGATGATGTCAGTGTGCGTACTAAATATGCACAGTGATTGGCTGATAGAAATATTGAAGAGCGCGATATTATGTTGCCATATTCAGATAAAAAAAAATATGCACATTCAATTAAAGATTTTAAAATGCAGGCTAAGTGGCACTAATTAAACAAGTATGTGTTCAGCTAATTGTCAGCCTCTTACATGTATGCTTCTCATGTCTAGTGAATATGCATATAAACAGCCTTTTAATAAACAGAGTAGAATAATCTTGGCTGATAGTAGGGCTGCACGATAAATCGCATGCGATATTTAACGCGC
>NW_015544136.1:838236-886195 GCF_001515605.1 Sinocyclocheilus anshuiensis | reverse complement strand
ACAGGTATCTGAAATTACTGTATATAATATAAAAGGTATTTAACACGAAACCCCTGTGAGCAGGACAGGTATTTGAAGTAAATGGCTTTTCCTCACTGCGTATGATCGGTGACCTATGCAGATTCTCAAATAGGCCACGCCTACCTGATGACGCAGTTTCGATTACGCTGCTCTGAAACCCCTGGAAAAAAGTGCATCCCGAGGTTGCCGCTTGGTTTTCACAGAAGCTGTTGTTTTCTGTCAAAATAAAAGCTCAACAAGTTTCTATCAAAATAAAAGCTCAAGGGTTTATCTCTTTCAAGCAGGGCCTAAAATTAACATTAAAGTTAAAATTAACAGACAAACATTACTGTCTAGATGCAAGAAGAATCTGGATGAGATATTGGAGTCATATATTACTAGATAGCTACATTATTACCTGAAGCTCCTTAATGGCTAATGTCCAAATCTTAATTGCACAATGTGCAAAATGCAAGATTTAATGTTAAATATTTTCCAAAGATTAGTACTCAGGGTCTGCACTCAGTCACACACACCTTTGTGCAATTCCTATTATACAGTATTTTAGAGTAGCCTGAACAGTTGCAACAATAGTTTGCCCACGGTTCAATAATTACCTCGGTTTTTTAACCACAGCATTTTCAGTAAAATTTTTACTGAAAATGCTATGGTAAAACCATGGTTAATTTTGTGGTTACTATGGGTTTACTACAAAAACCATGGCCATGGTTAGTAAAACCATGATTCATTTTCGTAAGGGTGTGTGTGTGTGTGTGCGCGCGTTTTTGTGACAAATGAGGACATAAATTTGTATAATGACAAAGGTATGACATAGGTATTACAAGGAGAAGGTGACTTTTCAGCACATTACCCCATGTCCCCACTTTTCAAAACGCTTATAAATCACACAGAATGGAGTGTATTGAAAATCTGAAATAGCACAAAGTTTCCTGTAAGGGGTAGGTTTAGGGGTAGGGTTGGTGTAGGGCAATAGAATATACGGTCTGTACAGTATAAAAACCATTACGCCTATGGGATGTCCCCACTTTTCACAAAAACAAACCTGTGTGTGTGTGTGTGTGTGTTTATTCACTACTCACTGCTGTGTGTGTGCACTTGGATGGGTGAAATGCAGAGCACAAATTCTGAGTATGGGACACTATACTTGGCTACACGTCACTTCACTTCACTTCACTTCACTTCACTCACTTAATAAAGCATTATAGTTCTCCTTAAATTAACATTCTGTCATCATTTAATCACCATCATTCTGTTCCAAACCCATATTACTTTTTTTTTGTCACCAGGGGGCGAATGAGATTTGAGAGCAGATTACTAGTGGATAATGTCTTAAATTTCAGTTTATTCCTCACACATTCAAATGACTTGGAATATAGTGTACAATGAAAAACAAAAAAGTGTTGTAGAAACAATTTTCACTCAGAAATTTCACAATTTCACAGCAAGTAACACATTGAATTTAACATGAAATTTGGAACTGTAAAGACTGAAATGGTATTGTTTTGTAAACCGTCCTCCAATAATCTTGAAAAATCCTTTGAAGTTTCATGGATGAAAAAGTCATACAGTTTTGGAACAATATGAGAATCAGTAAACAATAACAGATATGCAAGGGTTCTATTTTTTTTAAAGAAATTAATACTTATATTAGCAAATATGCATAAAATTTATCAAAAGTGACAGAAAAGACTATTACATTCTTACAAGCATATTCAAATATTTGAAATAAATGAACTTTCTTTTGAACTTTCTACTCATCAAAGGATCAGAAGAGAAAAAACGTATCACACTTTCCACAAAAGTATTAAGCAGCACAACTGTTTTCAACACTGTTAATAATAACACGTCTCACCAAATCAGCATATTAGAATGATTTTTGAAGGATCATGTGACATTGAAGACTGGAGTAATGATGCTGAAAATTCAGTTTTGATGTCACAGAAACAAATTACATTTTAAAATATATTACAGCTGAAAAAAGTTCTTTTAAATTACAATAATATTTTACAATATTACTGTTTTTAATGTATTTTTGATCAAACAAATGCAGCCTTGGTGAGCATGAAACACTTCTTTCAAAAACATTTAAAAAATCTTACTGACCCCAAACTTTTGAATGGCAGTGTATATATACACACAGAATTGTATTGTTCATATTTTATTTCTTCCATCTGGGGCAGGAGATTCAGAAGGCCGAGGGAACAGGTGGACCCTTCTCCTTTCTTTAAACTTGGTACTGGTGTCTGCTTCAGGCGCCTGAATGACAGATCTCAGGGGTTAAAAAAGCAAGAACAGCCAGCAGTTGCTGTTCATAGCAAAACAAGACATAAGGTGTTTATCCTTAAAGGGGTCATATAATGCTACATGCACTTTTACAAGTTGTTTGAACTGAAATGTGTGTTGGCAGTGTGTGTACACAACCACCCTAAAATGATAAAAATCCACCCAGTGGTTTTTTTGTTAATCTACTAAAATCTTTACCCCTTTCTCAAATCGAGCCGATCTCAGATGCCTGTCTGTGTGACGCAGACTTTTCATTAAGACCCTAAATAATCATATCAACTTGTGGAAAATGGGCATCCTATGACCCCTTTAATAATTCCCTTGATCTCTTGAAACTCACAAAGACAGAATGAGGTCTGTCTGATGAAACTCACAACAAATAACAAAACGGGATAACGGATACAGAATTATGTCAGTAGTTTTCTTGATCATTCTAGTTGATAATTAACTCAATTTTTTTTTTGATGTGATCAGCAAATAACCTCTAAAAAAAACTTGTAAAAAAATGTGCATGAGCCAAGTTTCCAAAAGTTGCCATTATAATGAGTTCCCTCAGATGCTGTATCTTTTCTTTCAGTGTCCTACTATGCTGGACCAGATCCCTCTCCCAGTCCACATGGATCCCGCTATTCCCATCTGTCATAAATTTGGAGGTCCATCATCTCCTCAATGGTAAACCAACAGCTTCATGAAAATCCCCAGAGCTGCCAGATTCATCAGAGAAACAAGATCTTCATATTAAAGTGTGCCAAACTTGCTCTGCCAAAACAATTAGTTAGATATCTAGTTCAAAACTTTGAGGGCATAATTACAAACTATAAACTATGGTTATCTGAATGCATAGCAGTGATGAAAGCTATTTACTAGTTCTCATCAATGTTAACATGCTAAAACCTTCATGCGTCCATGGGGTTTGGCTTGTGAACTAAGCGTTCTGTCCTTGTTTGGAGGGTGATGACGGGATGGACAACAACTGCTGATGCAGTTGGGGAGCGTTGAGGAGGGTATAAAACCTCTCAAAGGTTATTCTCATTCCTATTCCCCATCTCACACCCTTCTGCTCATCATCTTGGAAGAATGGCTCCTAAAAAAGCTGAACCGAAGAAGGAGGCAGCAAAACCAGTGCCTCCTCCCGAACAAGAGAAACCCAGGGAGCCTCAATTTGACCCAAAAAGCATTAAGGTAAGTGCATTGTCTGTATTGCTATTTTACTAACAGCTAAGTGTTAGACCATGGTGAGTAGACACAGGACAAACCAACTTCTTCCCAAAGGTCCTCAGGAGGAAAAAAATGAAACCTGCAAGTCCTTAATGGATTATGTATAAGAACACTGAGCTTATTTCTAAACATTTGGTTTTGTTTCGGCACACAAAATCACATTTAGAGGACAGTTTTAGTCTTATTTTGTTCATCAGCAGCTCTTTAATCAATCTCAGTAAACTTTTTATTGATTCTTAGTCATTACTGCACTTGGATTGTTAAAAAATACTTGGAATTGGAAAGACTAGCAATTTTCTGAGTTTCTATCTCACAAGTCAAAAATGTTAATTTCTCAGAATTTAAAGTTTGGTAACACTTTAGTAACGGGACCAATTCTCACTATTAACTAGTTATTAGCATGCCTATTATTAACATATTGGCTGTTTATATATTCTGCTTGACCATATTCCTAATCATATCCAATACCTAAACTTACCAACTACCATACTAACTATTAATAAGCAGAAAATTATGAGTTTACGTAGTTAATGGTTTGTTAATAGTGAGAATTGGACCTTAAAATAAAGTGTGAAAGTTTCTATCTCCAATTTTTCTTTTCTTTTTTTTTTTTTGCTGAAATCTGTTTTTATCCCAAAATTTGTAGACACCTGACCACATACACATGCATAATTCTGAGGAAAAAAAGTCCGAATTGTCAGATGTAAACTCAGAATTCAGAGAAAAATCTTGCAAGTGCAAGCTATAAACTCGAAATTCTGAGAAAAAAATTACCTGCAATTACCTGTTTCATATTTTTATTCCCTGGCAGAAACAAGCTTCAATAAGACTAAGAAATCCCACCTTCAGGCCGTGTTGAGTTAAAAACATTTGGATATTGACTGGTCTTTGTCTATCCTTGTTATTAAAGTATGTGACATTATGTGCACTGAACAATATGGTTCAAATCAATCAAATAAGGTTAAAATGTCTCACACAAACCTTAGGCTTTAAAATCCCAGTCTCAGCTGAGTGCCTATGTGAAGACGTGAATGTTTATTCATATTGATTTGAGACCACATATGCAGCTTTAACTAACCTGATGGTCAGAGATAGGGTCTGGACAATGGAAGCTTGTCTGAGGTCAGTAGAAGAGCCTCCATGTGGTCATACGGCCTTCCACGCAGGTGTCTGCAAGCTCTCATATTACAGCTTAGCATTCCTGTTCTCTTGTGTGAGTGAGTCTCTCTCTCCTGTGGACAATAAAGATGAGGTTTCACTGTATTCCCTCTGGTCCTAGAACAGATGTCAGATATTCTTAGTCTCCATGAGTGAGAAGCAGCTGACTTTTGTTGAATGACCCCAGAAAGCTTCTTCAGAGAACTAAAACATCTGTATTTTCATTATGATTGTTCATTGTTAACTCTTATAAGATATAGTATTGTTTGGATGTTAACCAGTCAATATGCTTATAAAAGTTCCCTAAAACCTTTTCCCCGCCAGGTTGAGTTTACAGCTGATCAGATTGAAGGTAAGCATTTGCAAAACCAAGTAGACCTACATTTTTTTCATACCTCTTCCTCATTTAATACTATGTATCAATATCCTATCCACACAGAATTTAAAGAGGCCTTCATGCTATTCGACAGAACACCATCTGGTGAAATGAAGATCACTTACGCCCAGTGTGGTGATGTCATGAGGGCGCTGGGTCAGAATCCTACAAATGCAGAGGTGCTCAAAGTACTTGGCAAACCCAAACCTGAGGGTGAGAGGAATAAAGTGTGCTTGAGGCTAAATCATTGTACAAATGTTAAAATGAATACATGTTTAATGTTTTTCTAATATCCATTTTTTTCAGTGGTGGACGAAGTACACAAATCAAGTACTTGAGTAAAAGTATAGATACGTATAATAAAATATTACTCCAGTAAAAGTAAAAGTACTCAGTTTTCAATTTTATGCGAGTGAAAGTACAAAAGTGCTTGATTTTTTATGTACTTAAGTAAAAAGTACTGATAGATGAATATTTATTTTGCAGTTTTATATAGGCTACTTTTATCATTTAATTTTATATTAGCATATATTTTTTTATAATCCTATTGCTCAAAATACCTGGGATTTTACCAAAATAACCAATAAGGAAATAATGAATATAATAAGGAAAATATCATTATATTTTCATAATGATTTTTTTCTTCTCAAACCTTGTCTGTGGTATAAAACCACCCCTGGCCAAATGCACCCCGAGGGCATTGAGTTGTCGACTCGAGAACAACTGCAATCGGTTCATTCTAATTCGCGAATGAATCGTTTGGTGCGATTTGCGACCGATTTTAAAAGGTTCATTGAAAAGAATCAGTTCGTTCTTGAATCAGACACCGCTTCTGCGTGTCGGAGCACGTGATATATTATAAGGAGTAACGATATGTTTTATGAAATGTAGTGAAGTAAAAAGTACGATCTTATGCTTTGGAATTTAGTGAAGTAAAAGTAAAAGTTACTCAAAATAAAACTACTCCAGTAAAGTACAGATACTTGAAAAATTTACTTAAGTACAGTAACGAAGTAAAACTACTCCGTTACTGTCCACCACTGATTTTTTTCTAGAAATGAACACCAGGCTGATTGACTTTGAGACTTTTCTGCCTATGTTCCAACACGTGTCCAGGTCCAAAGATCAAGGCACTTTTGAAGACTTTGTTGAGGGCCTGCGAGTGTTTGACAAAGAAGGAAACGGCACTGTAATGGGTGCTGAACTTCGCCATGTACTTGCAACGCTGGGTAAATACAAAACAGGGCAACACAACAGCTCTATGATACAGTATACTAACAAACCCAATGAGTGCTTTGTTAAATTAAGAAGAGATCTATTTGAACATAAGCAGCTTAAAGAAATTTGTGTTTGACTCCTGGATTTACATATTTACCTTGAGATTAACGCAGGCAGAAACAAGCACAGAGTATCACATGTCTTGCCTGCAGGTGAGAAAATGACAGAATCAGAGGTAGAACAGCTCATGGCAGGACAGGAAGATGGAAACGGCTGTGTCAACTATGAAGGTCTGATCATTTTCTAAATTTGAAAAGTTAAAGCTAATGTATTCTATATATTATTCTATAATATGATCTTGTCGTTTTACCCTTTATTCCCACAGCGTTTGTTAAACACATCATGGCTGGATAAACGAAAGAGCTCAGATCAGGTGATTATGAACTTTTAAATGCAATGATGTTTGATACTGTTTCCAATGAGGATACAGATGGAGAAAGGACTTTCTAATTTAATCTGATTGTCTCACATTTTCCCTTTTAGGCACTACTGTCTCAACAGTCCTTCAGCCCAGCTCTACGTTCTCTAATGCCCTTGAATTAGTTTTCCTGTATAAGGTTCTGTCTTTGCGATGTTTTTTTTTTGTTTTTGCACAGATTTTCTACAACATTAAGCTAAACAATTATTTTGCAATGCTTTTCCAAGGAGCAAATCCTCTCCAAAGTATATGTTGAAATTTAATGCATTTACCTCCAATATATCAGGCTACTGAACTGCTTGTAACATGGCAGGTTTTTTTCACATAAACTTATGTCAATGATTTGTTTTGTGTCAGTGCACATCCACAAGGTCTAAAACTCACTGTCAGTTGGTAGAAAAAATAAACATCAAAATTAAAACTGACCTTACCTCAACTGCCTCAGTTAAAGCTGCACCTTCTTATCAAGACACAGCTGCAGCCAGAAAACTCTGAATGTGCAGATTTACTTAAAAAATGGATTATAGCAAGAGCTGGAAAGAGAAAAGACTCTGGATCACCAGTGTCAGTGTAAATGGCAGATCTACAGCTCAGTCAGGATGAAGAACGTTTGTAGCTTATATTCTAGGAAATTTCTTAGATCCTCTTGAGTTGATTTTGGTTAGTAGTTATTTGGTAAATGCTTTTAAATAAAGTGTTTACATCATAAATGTGATGTGATATAGATGGAGTAAACAAAAATATAACACACTGTGACCTACTGTATGTGTGATTACTGATATAGTTTCCATTTTAATTTTCATACAACAGATGCTCAGATCTTTGTTTCTTCTTGAAGAGGTTTATTTTGAGACAGTAAACAGCTAACTGTACATTTTCCCCGCTTTATCCCACATTAGTACAGAATTACATATTTAAATATTGATTTCAAACAATTTTATAATTTTATATATTATCTTAAAACCACTAAGGAAAAAAAGTTGTCCATTACAATGAATAAAATAATTGCCCTATAGCAACAAAACATTTTCACTGTAAGGGACAAGATATTATTTTCACTGCAGTCAATGACTGTCACCAGTTCTGTTTATATAAAACAATTGATCAGGGGTGTGATAATAGAGACATGAATTTAGAGTCAGCTTCAGTTCCCCCAAAAAGTGGTCTGATATACAGTGTGGCCATTATTAAGAAAAGTCAGACCACTGAATACCACGATTGTCCAATCAGAATTAGGGTGTACCAGATAGGCTAGGTGAATAAAATGATCCACAATTTGCCTACATGGTTACGTTACAGACAGCTATTATTAGTTATAGACATGTGTGGGTCTACAGCTGGCAAGTGTTAATTTACAGACCAGAACAGCGCTCCATTCAGAGGCTATTGTATTTTCCCTGTGTGTCCTTGTGGCTCATGGCAACGGAGATGCTGTCATTTGTCTCCCTTATTGTTAGGCTGTGGGATGCAAACATCTCCTTTGATTTTTCAACACAATGACACACATAAATAGCATATTAGCTTCAGCTGTGTCCTGCAAGACTGAGAAACACTGAGGCAGAGCAGGTTATTGTGTTACTGACACATGGAGCGGTAAGACGCACAAAGATACACACAATCAGCAGCAGTACAAGAAGGGATTCTTCTCAGTTGCATCCAAAGCTGCTGGATTACTGTGACGTTTTTCACGCTAAATATACATACAGCCAGAAATAAACTGCTACTTGCCAATATACCTTTATAATCACAGTTGGAATAGTAATGTTCAGTTCACCAAAAAACAAGAGGATAACTATGGAAAAATGAACTAGTGTTGTCTTGCCAATATATATCTTCTTCTTGTTTTGTTATGGTAGAGACAGGGGTTAGTTGTCACAGTTTTTATTTCAGTGAATATTTTTCAGGATATATTTTGTACTGCCCTGGAAAGAAGCATGCATTTACCTAAGTTGTGATTAACACATTTACATAAAATTACTCAATTACTCAAGTGCTATTATAAAAAGATTAAATCTTAAAATGTAAGAGTATTTTGAGCTAAGTGAAGCTAACTATGGCAAGATGTAACAAATGTATTTTATAAAATGTTATTATGTATTTTTATCCCTAACTAAACCAATGGGCATTCATTAATATTAAAAGTCCGATTTCTTCTGAAGAAGAGATCCTAAGGAAGATCAGACAACCAGTCACATAGACAGGGCTGAAACACCATCTAATGACCAAAAGTGTCTGTAACAGTCAGACTTGTATCCTGTGTAGGAAATAATATAATATCATCATTTGAAACATGAAATGTTGACATTTAAAAATCTATTGAAATAAAGAGAGGTTTCAAAATCCAACACAGGAAGACAAGTCAGGGCAACATCTATTATCAGGTCATTAGCTGTCTCTCTCATAGACAAAATCTAAAAAATGCCTGCTCATTCACATGTGGGCTAGTTGCTGAGCAACTCCCACCCAAGCCCAACCTCAACCAAGTGCTCTATTTGCTTTCAGAAGAGCATCTCACATTTCTGAAGAATAGAAGGACATTGGTAGCATCAACAGCATCGCTCTTTTTCATACAGTATTCTAAAAAAATCTATACTATTGTTTTGGCAAGTAACAGATCAAGATAACTTGCTTAGCAACAGGAAGGAGGAGAATTTACATTTGGGATATTTTGGGATAAAACAGCAGCAGGTTGTGCAGCGGTGAAACAGAGGAGCACGAGGACTCTTACTGTTAATGTGAAGGTGTCCAGGTGAAGGACTTGGCTTGGTATGTAACTCAGGGGAATATGGCTGAATTTGGGGGGCAGATGGTGCAATGTGTGTGTGTGTGTGTGTGTGTGTGTGTGTGAGAGAGAGAGAGAGCGAGCTTGTGTGTATGTATGTTTGTTAAGACTGTGAATATACATAGAGCTTGTTCATATAAAGCACACTGTTTTAAAACAATAATGGTGCTGAAATATTTTAGCTTGCTGCATTTTGCAGTGAATCAGCAAAAATCTGACTCACAGTCAAACTGACCCAAATGTCTAAGACCAACTGCAGAACCAGTTGAATGGATATTTCCAAGTAAAAAATAAAATATTTGAGATTTATAGGGCCTTATATCCATGATTAATCTATCTTATGCTTTATGGAATATGGAATCATCTGCCAAGAGCATAAATAAAGAAATATTGATCACCCGGCACACGTTATCAAATACGATAGCTTTGGCCTCATCTGACCATTATAAACACATTAAAGTACCCTGCTCCTGGAGGGCCAACATCCTGCAGATTTTAGCTCCAACACTGTTGCCTAGAAGTTTCTAGTAAGTCTGAAGACCTTGATTAGCTGGTTAAGGGTGGAAGCCAAACTCTGCAGGACAGTGGCCCTCCCGCAGGTTTGGACACCCTTACATTAAAGTGTTCACTAGTGTTATTTTAGTATCATTGATATACTTTATAATTTTTGTTCATATTTTGAATTGTATTGTTATATTTTGTTTTCACTTTCATTTTAGATTTTTTTTTTTTGTGATTTTGCACGTTTCTTTGTAATTTTTATTTTTTTTATGTCTACATAGTTTTATAAATTTTTTATGTATTAGTTTTCGGGGTTTTTTATGGGGGGGGGTATTTTTTATTTTAGCACTTCAAGTTAAACTAAACAAAAATGATTTTTTTTTTTTTTTTTTTTTTTTTTTTTTTTTTTTTTTATTTCATTTGTTAATGTTTATTTTATTTCAAGTAACGATTTTTTTTTTTTAAATGTAGTTTTCGTTCACACAAAATCTTAAATTATAGTAGTCCATGGCAGGGATTTTCAAACTGAGATCTGGGAACTTTCAGGGGGTTTCTAAGGGGATCCATGTCTTTTTCTCACAGAGTATAAACAGCTCCTTATAGGCCTATATGAAAATACATAGAAACCTTTATGCTTGGGTGTTAAAAGGTTTGTAAACCCTTACTTCATTGTTAGAAAGACCGACAATGTAAAGGTAAGTCCTGATCACAACGCAGACATTCTCAAATAATTTAATGTAACACACACAGGCAGTGCCTTGCACATGGGGGAGGGGGTTTCTCAAGCCCCTGCCCCTTTAATCGCCGATAAAGTGCCCTCTCGGTCCGATTCGGTTAGTTCGGTTCTCGATAGAATTCGGTTAGTTGTGTGTGAATATCATGCAAATGTCAGTTTCATATAGTGCACAGGGCTCACTCATCCTGACATCATTCTTGATCTTGCTCTCTAGCGCCATCCTCCCTTTGCAGGACGCTGGAGGAACTGGCAGGGTTTGTTCACTGGCTGACTGCTGCAGTTGGACTGACAATAACTCAGTGTGCCACAGAGGTAAGTCAAACCGGTTTACAAACTCAGAGACTTATTTAACAGCGATTTATCATTAATCAAGCAATGACCGATGCTCCTAAGCCTTACCACATTTTTACCTCTGCGATCAGTGTAATTAGTCCAAGGATGTTAGTGAATCCGACTGTTATGGGTGTGTGACTGAGACATAATGGGCCTGATTTTCTTTATAGATTGATCATAAAGAGAAAGAAAAATTCATTTCACCGAGATTGCATCGATAAGAAGAACGGCACATAAATCGGACTGCTTTCTTAATGCATTCGCATCTACCGAGAGTTATTTTCATGGATGCACAATATATATGGGCAATAATCTTTTTTTTTAATTTAAAGAACATTCCATTCCATTATGTTTGTCTTTTTGCATGGCATGCAGGACTTTCATGAAATATCGAGGCAGTGTGGCGACAGACGCAGGCAATGCTTCACCTGCACGCGGTTTGCCGGTGTGGAAAAACCTAGAAGTATTTAGACTGATGGAGCATAACGTGGCTCACACCGGTGTGTTAAATCAGTCTCACATTTCTGTTGTGGTCATAACGAATGACAAATCGATAATCGTTTTTTTTTTGCGGCTTTGCACGTGGACCTGATCCGTCTGAAAGCGATAAACGGACTCGACGCGTCGCTGATCCTCCGGTGTAACGTTAAGGGGATTTTCGCAGTTTTGCTCTCGGTTGAAAATGGTGCTGGTGTTGCATGTGGATGTTTTGCCATGGTTACACAAATCGCTATAGGTTCTCTTTTATCCGTAGATTTAACGTGAGTTTAAAGCGCAGGCCTTTTTCAAAGAACCTTCTTTTATTTTTTCCTGTGTTCAGCTTATTGAAGATGCTGACCTTTGTAACACCACATGGGGCTTTTGTCTAGGCGACTCTGCAAATAAAACAGTATTGAATGAAAAACATTTTCATAATGTGATATTGCACAAAAAGACTTTCAATGGCCTAATGGGAAATATAAGCAACAAGCCTGAATCGTAACATTTAATCCATTTCCCCTGCATTTTTGTTGCTTCAGTTTATATGTAATCTGACCGTTAAACTACATAAAACTCGCTGTTTTTTTTTCTGTTTTATCATTTGTATGAGAATACAAGGATGTATAGGCTTAATTCTGCATTTTCAAGGCAGCGGACACACCTTGCTCCCCCGCCCTCCCCGTCTCTCTCTCTCTCTCTCTCTCTCTCTCTCTCTGTCTCTCTCTCTCTCTCTCCTGCTCTCTCTCTCTCATCACGGCCGTTGCTCGTACACCCTCTCATCATCCTCGCCCATTGTTCGCTTCGTAAGTACAATTTCTTTTTGAAAATAAGTTATAAATTCGAAAATCTTGACTGTAATTATTTGAAACGTAACGGTCGACTTGCACGTCCGCATCATTCTCACTTCCTCCCCCACGCCCATCTCTGCTGAACATGCCGCCTGCCTTCAGCCCAACGGTACTGTCGCCGTTTTATCGATTATGTATGTAGTCTTTCATTGGTCTAATATTTAAAGATCACGAAATGACATTTGCGGTTGGTATTTCAGCATGGCTTTATAGCAGTGAACGTAGTGGCTCTTTTTGGAGGAAAGGTTCGGTTCATCGATATGTAACGGTCGGTTGGTATTCTGCAATAGGTTTTTGTCAGTGCCTTTCTGTGCATATCATAAACACGTATCTGAGGCAATGTTATTAGATTTTAGAAAAAGGTGAATTCTCCTAATGGAGGGTATTAATAATATGGTCACAGAGTGCAAATATCTGAACAAAAATATACAGCAAGGGATGTACAAAAAGAACCGAGGAGATTAACTTAGTCCTCCTTACTAGTTTTGAACAGATTTACAAAACTACATTCCAGTAAAGCTGACAAACATTATTCAAATTTCTAGGTCTACCCAATTTTTTTATTTTTATTTTTTCCCAGAACTGAATTTCATAGGCTACTCCTCAGCTCGTAGATGCCGTCTGCTATCTGTAAAATAAAAGCCAAAAAAAGTTAATTAAAACAAAGTATAGGCGGAGGGGGTTGCTTTTGCATATTTAAAATATGCATGCAGAATCTACTGAAAGACAGTTCCCCCTTAATAAGACTTATTGTTAAGAAGTATTATTCTAAAAGTAGATCCCACCGTCAGACAGAACCAGAGTGCTTTCTGTCCAGTTATGCCTATCATAATCTAATTAACCATGGCAATTAAGGAGACCCATGGAACATTAGGTAAATCTTGATTCCATTTACAGACCATGCAATGAAGTGTGTGTTCCTCTTGTCAGACAACAGCCTGTTACTTGCTTCAGTTTCTCACTGTTAGTCATTTATAGCTTCAGAATAGAGGAGGATTGGCTTGTTTCAAACTGCATTTCTCTTTTCATTTAGAAAAATATTTCTGAACATTGCTTCTTATAAGGACTGCTTCATAATTTAGCTTAGTTCATTAAAAAGTCATAATGCATTATTCATTTAATCAATATTGTCAATGAATTATATTACAGTATGTAGTAATAGAGTCATATGTGTCAGACTATATGTTGTCAGAGGGTTTCCACAAGGGGGATGTGAGCATTAGAGTTCACTTTAATTTTATTAGAAGAACCATTGTCGCCCAATCATATCTCAGGAACGTCCGGGGATATGATAGATACATTAAATCAGATTCAACAAGTCTTGAAGACAGCAAGACAGTGTCTCTCTGGTCTGGTAGGCCAGATCCCATGCAGAGTGCACTGCAGTCCTGAACTCCCTGATGCACCATGGCAACAGATGACTAACTTCCTGTGTGCAGCGGCTGGAGATCACAAAAATGTGTCTTGCACACACACGCAAGCTGAGTTCATATGGTGTTTATACATCTTATATTCTCTATATTGAAGCCAGTTGAATAGTTTATGATGGCTGTGCCTCACAGCTATCTGCATCCGCACACATTTTGTGGTGGATGTATATCACCAGACTGACATTTTCCTCTTCGTGCGAGCATCTGTACAACACATTCACGTAAATGCCAACCATCCTTTTTGGAGGGTGAATATTTTCATATGCTAAGTGGATCATGCTGTTATCAGCAGCAACTTCATCTGGCAGCATGACCATTATTTAATTGCACAAACACATTGACTGCTCTGCCACTTAGTTCATTTAACGTGCAGATTCAGTTCAAGTGAGGTGTGATCAGAACTCTTGTGGTGTCTGGGCTGGGGGTCTAGAGACCACATGGCAGATGGGACGGTTGCGTCTCTTGGTTAGATCAAGGACATCTCTGCTGTCGGAGCAGGTGTGACACGGGCAAATCACCACAGCACTGTTATAAATGAGGCTTTTAGTCTTCCTTGTAGTAATACATATTATTTACATTCTCTTTGAGAATATTCCTGATATTATTAGTTAATAATAATGTTCTGAACTCTTTTTTTTTTCCTTTACACTCTTAAAAATAAAGGTTCTTTAATTGCATCAGTGGTTCCATGAAGAACCTTTAACAACTTTTGCTACTTCTTTGTAATTATTTGCGAATTTTACTAGCAAAATTGCTTCAAAGTAATCCCTACACCAATTTTTTTTTCATATAACAAACCAACATTTAATTATTTATGAATTAGTCATTATTCATGGAAAGTCTCTGCCCTAGCTCACCTTGATGCTTTCATGGAACAGTGATGTCCAAATTGTGAACAAATCATTGTTTTAAATTCAAAGAATCAATTGATTTGCTCAAGAATCAGATCATTCTAGTTCTCACTAACTCAGCGATCCAGTCCCGCTGGATATCAGATCAATGGAGTGAAGAATAATATTGAATAACCACTTAAATTCAGTATCTCCCTCAAACAAAGCTATTGGCTTCAGAAGACATAGTGCAAGAGTTGTATGGACCACATTTATGATACGTTTATGGTACTTTTGGGGGGAATTTTGGAGCAGGACAGCCATGGTCCCCATTTACTTTCATCACAGTGAAAAGAGTGGCCAGAATATTCTTAAAATGTTCACCTGTTATGTTTCACTGAAGAAACAAATTCATACAGGTTTGAAATTGCATTTAATGACAGACATTTTGGGGTGAACTATCATTTTAAACGCATAAGCATGATTATGCATGTTTAGCAGTTAATTTTGCTGGCTGGCGCAAGCATGCTGCAATGCTTGAGAAAATACTGAACATTTTCTTGATTAAGATGCACCTGCCATGCATTTGGCAAATGGAGACATGCAGCCATCGCCCTCACTGATCTTGCTGCCCAGTGCTGGAGCTCTGCGGGAACAGACAGAGAGAGAGAATGAGATGGACTGAAGGGTGGAGACATGAGATGGAGAGATGGCTGCACACTTCTGAAGTGATGCTGCAATCTGCACTGCTAGCTGGGATGGACAAAACTAGGTCAGAGGCAGAGAGGCACCCAGCTGTGCACAGAAAGGGAAGCTAGCAGTGTTGCCCACCCTTCAACAACAACCAAAGCGCACACACAATAATTACCTTTCTACAAACTGTAAAAAAAGTCAACAATTTCACGCTGAGCTGCCCCTAGGAAGTAGTTTCACTTAAGTGGACTTGACTTGGGTGTTTGTTTTTGCTGCTGCATTGTTGCAAAGGCATTTCAGAACCATCTCTCAGATGCTTTGATTACACCGTGCATAGGGCACTTATGTAATTGGTCTGTCTGAAAAACTCCGATAGAGACCCATAAATTTAGTGAAGAGAAATGCTGAGTTGGAGAGGACAGTCCGGTTAATTTAACCCTCAGAGCAGCTAAGGTATGAGTGTCTCTCTGAGCTGTTAAAGGGCACGGACAGGGTTGCCAACTTCAGAAAATGAAAATACGGGACAATCACCTTACGGGGGGGTATACACACACACACACACACATATATATAGTATGCATGAAAATGTGTATTTTCAATTAAAGACAGCTTATAGATTTAATATGGGCTGCTTTTGGTGCTTTGACACCTTTTTATTGGTCAATTTGTGTTTCAATAATAAGGTCCAAGGTTAAGAATTATGCTATTAGTTACTTAAATATAAAATGTTTTTCTCTATTTAACAACATTACAATAGTGAAAGACGACTTCCCTTACTGATCACGTCTCTTGCGCAGGTGGATGTTGGACTCATGAAAAACAATCATGAAACTCATGAAAGTTTGTATTCACCAAAACTGATTTACTGAATTGAAAACACGGACGGAATTGGCATTAGCGCGAGCGCTGCTTGCTGTGAGGCGGGAGCGATGAGCCAGCAGAGGATTGCGCAGCCTTCCTCGAACAGTTATGTTCACGATTTCTGATTTACTTAACGTATACTGTGTGGGGGGGCTGTGATTGGATGATGACAGGTATAGGTGATCATTCTCAAGTGATCAGCACTGCTGTTGTATCAGTCAGTGGTTAGATCAGCGTAGCAGTCAAAAAACGGGACAAGGGAAGTCATGTACGGGACAAATCAATTAGGCCCAAAATACGGACGGTTGGCAACCCTAGGCACGGATGATAAACAAGCTAGTATTTTGGTTATAGGGCAATGCCCAGACATGCCCTGTGTAAGGAATACCATCTCTAGACAATAGTCTAGACAATCATAGTTCATCTGCCTCCAGTCTGTTAACCTGGACGTGACAGATATTTTGACGTAGGGCCGACAGATTCCTCAAGATATTCTGACCAACACATTACTAAACATTAGCATAACCAGGGTAATTAAAAGTCAGCATTAAATGCAGTTTGCAATCGAATTTACTTCCATAATGTATATTCAACCAATAAGCTGATAATTATTTTCATGTTATGGCCAATAACCAAAATATGAACGATATTAAAATTCTACATTATTTTGTCTACATAAATTAAAAATAAAACCATAACAAGTAAAATTAGTCAGTCACAACATGTACAAAATCAATTCATTTTGAGATTTTCTAAAAATTACATTTAAAATTTTTAGCTATAAATTATAGTGTTTTTAAATATTAACTTTAAAGGCATAATCCACCCAAAAATGAAAATTCTGTCATAATTTACTCATCCTTAAAAATATATTTTGTACACTGGGAACTAATCAGCCTGTTAAGTTAGATTGTATGGACCAAAAACAAACAAACAAACTCATTTCCTAAAATTTCTCAGAATATCTTCTTTTCATGTTCAGTTTTGGAACAACATGAGGGTGAGTAAATTATGTAAATTTTCCTCTTTGAGTAGAGTACATTTTAAAGCCACAAGGGGCTAACATAATTATCCAGAGTTCAGGACACTTATGTCATGTGTACTGTTGTCATTTAATCTTTCATTAAGACATTAACCTTTATTACGCTGCAAAGATCAAGATTCTTAATGCTGGAAATGCTAGTACATGGATTATGAACATGAACCTTCTGAGACACCAACCAATAGGGGTGGGAGAAAATATTGATTCTCCGATGCATCGCAATTCTCTCTTCAATGATTCTGAATCGATTCTGAGCTGAGTGTGTGCTTCCACCCGCTAGTATATCAGTGTTTCACTTTAGATATGCTTTCATTTATGCCATTTGGAATGTAGTACGTATTAGATGCATGAAACTCACGTAGGCCTACAGACTTTCACGTGCACTTTGTGTTTGTTGTCCTGAAGCTCGATCGTGGCTGCGGTTAAAGGCACTTGCATCTCCGAATACTTTTATGATACGAAATTGATGTAAACACAGTCAGTTATGTTTTCAGAACAGGGCAAAACTGCCACTCTATGATAATCAGTAATAATCAAACAGCAATAATGCTGAGGAAAAAAAGAAAAACCCATAACTATGATTGGCTGTAAACTTTCGAATGCATAAAGCACTCTTAGATACTGAAAGTACTTTTTGTCTATCACTTGTAATTGTCTTTTTCCCCCTTTATTACTTTATATTTTTGCTTGTATGTTTTTGCTTGTATATTTAGTTGGTTAAATTCTTAACAATTGTTTTAATTTATTATTAATTTGTAATTATTTTAAAAAGTAGCCTGTTTATATAATTGAAAAAAAAAATGTACAAAATAAATTTGATATAAAATTTAAATTAAAAATGTAGCCATGTGCAGTAATATTTAAAACTGAGGATGCGACGCATTGTGATGCATCGTGATATCGAATTGAATCGAATCGTTGACATGATAATTGTAATCGAATTGTGAAACCAGTGAAGATTCACACCCCTACCAACCAAGTTAAAAGTGAATTTCATGTGAAAGGAGGGTGTTTTTGTGGGAATTCACCATATTGACTTGCTGGGCTGGTTACCGTGGAAGCAAGAAATGTCTTTGAGAGCATTATGGGTACACATATTTTACTCAACGGGTTTTCTGCTGCTTGTTGTTTGGCTCATATTTATTGAAGATGACCGCTCTATTGAATTCTCCTCTTATCTTATCAGCTGGGTTCTGTCGACGTCTGCACTTTTTTCACAGATTCCTCTCTGCCAGCAGAGCATTTGCCTCATTTTCTGCCCTTGCTGAGGGCTGTACATTTACTGACAAGCCCTAATTACAGAAAGAGACATATATGAGGTAATGTGAGGTTATGGATCGCCGTGTCATCAAGTCGTGGCACACACACTCCCCCTACCTCCTGCTATCTGGTGTGCAGGGTTTGACAGATGGTCATTTTTCCAATTGAATAAGCAAAAGTCAGGTCAATTTAGCAGAAAAACGGCTGATCTTCACCACACTAAAGGACCACTGACAGGTTACATAGTGTCACATTTAATCAGAATGAATCAGAATCAGAATGAGCTTTATTGCCAGTAGTGTTGTCACGGTACCAAAATTTGTTTTCTTGATACCGATACCAGTGAAAATCCACGGTTCTCGGTACCAATTTCGGTACCAAAGCAAAACACAAAAACATGCTAATTGAACAACATTTTTATTAATAACGTTAAACAAAAATTAAATAGAAAGGCTTACAGTTAATGAAGAGCACTTCTAGATCTGAACAGCACATCTTCTTTAACACAGTTACATCTGTACACCACCTCTCATTGATGTAAAAGCATGTCCCGCCGCCGCGCGATTTCCCCGTTGATTCTGCGTCGCGATCTGCTCTAAACAGCTGAAAGCCCGGGAGACTCAACGCCCTGTCCGGAATGGCGTCTTTCAGCCAGGTTTCCGTGAAACACAGAGCAGCAGAGTTTGAAAAATCCTTATTTGTCCGGGAGAGCAGAAGGAGTTCGTCCGTTTTGTTGGGTAGAGAGCGGAGGTTCGCCAGATGGATGCTAGGCAACGGCGTCCTGAATCCACGCTGCCTGAGCTTCACGAGGGCGCCACCTCGCTTCCCCCGTCTGCGCATCCTGAAGCGCTTGATCAGCGCCGCAGCTCCCCCGATTACAATGTCCAGCAAAACATCAGAATAATCGAAAACCGGTGAAATATCGGGTGGTGTGTACTTCCGAAACTGATTGCAGGGATATAACTAAAGACAGGACAAACTAACAAAAACATAAAAACAACTGCGGAGCACGCCATGGAGGCAGCCATCAGCGTCAGCGCCATCGTATCAAAACACGCATCACTGGATGAGTATCATTCCATATTGAAAATTGGCCAACCATATATGACATGGTTGGCCACGTTTACATCTGGTATTAGCATCCAATTATAAGTGGACAGTGCTAAACTTGACCAACTTTGTACAGCTTTAAAAGAAACAAATGTCTTGATTGATTTGAAAGGTCTCAAACAAAAGGCCCTGCCAAAAGGTTTCATTCATATCACAGCATATTCTGGTTAAGAACTGCCCACTTAGGCAGGAAGAGACTGAATGACAGCCATGTAAAGTGACCAAACACTGTTTTGTTTTACGTGCTATAAGGTGAGGATTTATCTAAAATACTGTAAATAATGAAAAATATATTATTACATTATATGATTTGAATAATATTGATTGTACCACCAATGTGGAAAATATGTATTTAAATAATGGTGGGATGGTCTTCTTCCGATAAAAAGGTTGAAAACGATTTTTTGCTAGGTGATTATTTCATCTTCAAAAGTGCCTCTTGTATCAGCTCGGTACCTTGTTAACTTGACTTGACTCTGGATTGATAAAAAACGTCTCAGGTTACGTGTGTAACCATGGTTCCCTGAGTAGGGAACGAGACACTGCGTCCTCTAGGGGGCGCTATGGGGAACGCCTCGTCGTGACCCGTGTCTGAAGCATACATTGAAAAACACCTTGCGGGAAGCAGATGGCTGCCCCTCTTTCCTCGAAAAAAGAGACAAACGAGAGCGGAGCTTTTTCCCCTTGGAAAAAACGCTCGCAGTGCACGCCGATTGCCCCCTCGGAGGCATCGCATGTGTGCTCTTTGCCCAAACAAACAACACATAGATCGTGTGTGTCATCTGATGTCAAATAGCGATGACACGGATGCACACACCTTCTAAATGCTCTGCTAGTGCTCGCCATAATAAATAGAGATAGCTCTTACTTTTTCCTTGGAAATGCACGCTTCAAACAAAACAGTCAATGAAGACGAAGAAGAGAATGATATGATGCTCCCGGAGCCTATTTATACTTTAGTCGCACCGGTAGTGACGTCATGGCTGTCGCCGGCCAACGAGTTGGTGTTTTTCAATGTATGCTTCAGACACGGGTCACGACGAGGCGTTCCCCATAGCGCCCCCTAGAGGACGCAGTTCGAAGTTCCCATGAAAGGGAACCCTATATGCCCTATATGTTGCATGAAATCAACCATCCTATGGAACTGCTAAGGAGACATGATGATAGAAATATGAGATGGATGGAAACGTTATACTTAAATGCTTTTGCATTCTTGTGAAACATTTGTTTACTCACAAAACTATTGCGTTCCATATCTACATAATTAAGCTAATTGGTATATTAATATATGTACAGTATAATTGTAAGTTCCAATTCTTGAATCTGACTGGACAAGAGACTTTCAGTGTTGCTGACATTTTAGCAGTATGATTACAGGGACTTGTTCCTGTGCTCATTTTACACAGGCTGTCAGTCAGTGCGGTTATCATTATGTCAGGAGGTGGCGGCAAGGGACCATCTTTATGAGCGAGTCACACTGTGAGTGACACTTTACAAGGCTCAATCGATGATCAACGCGTAACCTGGGTAATGCTGAAGCTGATGTTTCACTTCATAGAGACCAATGCCGTTGATTCAATGCATTGAACAGCGCTGATGCCAGTTGAGGAAAATCCCCTTAAACACAGGAAGCTATGACAAAGATATCGCTTTCATCTTCTGATAACCGATGGCAAACTAATTTTTTTCATGAGTATATGACTGGATCTGAAGAAGGACAGACGCAGGTAATCAGCATCTCTCTCTTTCTGTTTAGTGCAAATCTACTGAATGTACAAATCACTATGGCACACAGAGTCTTAATGACGTAAAAAAAAAAGAGCCAGATGGTGTAAAAATATTACTCTCTTCACTTTTGTTATGATGTTAACTTAATGAACATTCAATGCACATGCATTAATGGTACGTTCACGACATATCATATCATAATCATTACCATGATTACGAGATACCAACTTGTAAAAAGCATTCACGTCCTCGCAGAACTCGTAATAACTTGTGAACTGGGAATTTTCTGAGAGCTACAACTTGTACCACCTGACCACCTCAGATTCATTAGGTGCTATGTTTAGGCATTGATAGTGCGATAGTTCCGAGTCCAAGGGTGTGAACAGCTCCAAGTAGAACATCAAGTGTTATCATCTCGAAATCACAGTAATTACGGCATGGCGTGAATGCAGCATAAGTGTAAAACAAGAAGGGCATAGCCTAAAAATAAAGAAGTTAACATCGCGGTTGTGGCAGTTGCTTGTCGTACTCTGTGGTTGGCTTGTCAGTATCACGATATTACAATATTGCGGTTATCGTGACAATGTAAAGCCCTGTAAAAACCACCTCATATTAAGTCGCCCACAAAGGTTTTGCAAGGGAGCGCAAAGTTTCTTGGGCAAATGTTAAAGTTTTGCAAGAGAATGCAAAGTTTCTTGATTTAATGCAGAAGTTTTGTGAGAGAACACATTGAAATATTATTTTTCCTCCCATCTAATTTTTTTCATCACCATATAACTTTAAGGGCTCCATAACCAATCAGATTAGAGTATACCGTGGATTAGAGGTCTGCACGGAAAACCCCCCCCCCCCACAACGAATAGTCAATTTAAAAAAATGCTGTATTTCACGATTGCATGGAATGGTCAGTAAACAAATACATGTAAAGAAAGAGAATCATTAAGTTCTCAAGGCAAAAGAAAAAACTCTTAGCCTACCAGTTATGAAAGTTTATGAACATCAGGTGCAGCGGTCACAGAAATTCTGCAGAGTTTTTGAATGGTTGTATACGACAAGACGTTAATTCTTCCATCGTGCAAATTATGGTCATTTTCGTCAGTTAAGGCTTGTTAGCATTCGGCCTGCTTTAAATTAGACACAGAGATGCAGTGGGATAAGATCGCATTTATTTAAATTAATTAATTATATCATTTATTTGAATTAGCGAGAGAGAGAGAGAGAGAGCGAGCGATGAAAGTTGCGTGTGAACCTGCGTGTCTCTCTCTACAAGCAATGAGGCTCAGTTACTTCAAAAACAGCGATTTTACCCCCTCATTGCAGAGAAATATAACGTTGCGAGTCAGTAGCCTGTCGAAGCTATTTTACTAATAAAAGTTTCCGTGCTGTGTTGTCATTGTCGTGTGCAATAATGTGTGTGTGTGCGTCCATGAAAGCAGCGTAGCCTATATAGTTTTAGTTTAGCTATAAACCCGAGCCCGACCCGAACCCGAAGCTATTCATTAAACATTAACCCGAACCCGACCCGAAACCCGAAAGTATTTCGGGACCCGTCGGGCTCGGGTCGGGTAGCAGACCTCTAACGTGGATACGTGTCGGTTGGCCATGCACAACCTCAAGAAGCCTTTCAGATCTGCCGTGCTGCAGGATCATTTAGCTCAGTGTGCTCAGACAAAATATCATGTGATCTGATGAGGGAGGACAGGGCTGAGTGCAGTGAAAATACCCACGATGCCCCAGTCCTTTAGATGTGATGGCAGCCTGTTGCACTGTTGCAGCAAAATCAGTGAGAGTCCCTCTAGAAATGTTCTGTATCATACCATCATACAGTTGCAGGCTCTGTCTGTGTGTGTCTGTCACTCTTTATTTTCTATCGCCTGAAGTTCCTTTATCCTTTCATCCCCAAAGTGCTCTCTTTTTCTGTCTTCCTCCCTCTCTTTTTCTCGCTCGCTGAATTCTTTCCTCCTGCGTGTTTCGTCTTTGTTGTTTCTCTCTCCATTCCGCCTACTCGCTCGTGTCCTTTCAGCTCAGAAACCCTCACACATTCCCTCTCTGTCTCTCTTGGTTTTGTCTTCCTCATCACTTGTTCTCCTTTGCTCTCCTTTGCAGAGCTCAGCAATGAGGCTTATTTTCGGCTGTTTTTTTTTTTAATGAATGGTCTGGGCCAGTATTTCAGTAATTCCTTCACTGCCTAAATTTTCACTAGCGCCACCAATTATGCATTTTAATTAGCAATGTGTATAAAATGTGTCATAAAATAAAACTACATTTTCATTAGGCATTTTGCATTCATTTCTTTTATACTAACAAAAATAAACTAATAACTAATGTAATAAAATAAATAATAATATATTAAAAAAATTGAATATAAATGCCTAATGAAAATGTAGGTTTATTTTATGACACATTTTATACACATTGCTAATTAAAATGCATACTTGCAATAATAGTAGCAAACTTGCAATAATAGCAGTTTAAAATGTGTAAACTGTATAAATGTATCTCCATGACAGCTATAAATTCATAAACACGTAAGGATGATATACAATGAAAAACATTACTGATTGATGTGTAATTTTCAACCCATTCATATTTCCAAGTAGGAAAACTAACAACTAACAATTATTTTGAAAATCAGATAATCTCTTAAATTATTCTTTTCAGTTAATATGATTTTAAAAAAGCCTCATAATTGTTCCTGGATTTTGCTGAAAAAAGTCCAAAATGTCCAAAACGTGCCCTTGATCTGAGACTTGAATTGGATTTTTTTTCTCCATAGAAATGCATTTGCATTTTTTTTTTTACAGTTCAATTAGATTCTTGGTGATGCTAGGGCTGGGCTTTATGGCAAAAAAAATAAAATCTCGAATTTTTCAGAACGTTTGACTGATTCTCGATTTTTAACTAATCAACTTGAAAATGTAACTACAGCATGATTCAAGTAACTTTTTCTTTATTAACCCTCTAGTTAAAGAAATTTAAAGCAGAAATTAAAGAAGTTGTCAACATGATGTAAATGTTAAACAAATCACTTGTTAAATATTTTTGCAAAAAAGATGCATGAACTACAACTACATCTTATACAAACTTGTCTTATACATATTATATGTTCAGAAATAATACAAGGAAAATGCTTTAACATTTTTTTCTCAAAAGTAGGGATGCAGCGATTAACCGGTTTCGCGATTAACTGCGCTTTAAAACGTCACGGTTAATTAATCGAATTATTCGAGAGAGAGAGAGAGAGAGGTGACAGTTGCCTGTGTGAATTAGTCTACCTGCGTCTGCATCTCTCCAGTAGGCTGTTTAATCTATTTTATTAATACACTTTATTATCTAAAGAGTGTCCATGTGATTATACATTAATAATTTTGTGAAATGAATAAATACATAATAATCGTCATAATCGTGAAACCGTGGTTATTCCTCAGACAATAATCGTACCAACAAAATCTATAATCGTTGCATCCCTACTCAAAAGTCAAGGTAATTCAAATTCAAAATGACTGAAGGTTTAACACCAGTCATGATGCAAACATGAAATTTCAGACATACAGTAGTAGTTCTTTACAGGTTTTTATTTGATTACTGCTTTTCCATGTAAACATGGACGTGCTTGACTGTTACGCTCACGTCTCTTGCAGCGTTTCATGCATGAAACGGCATTCTACAAACACGAATTAATCTATCAAATCGGAAAAATCGTCCAGCCCTAGGTGATGCTCAATACGTCACTGTAAACCAAGTATTTAAAGGGGTCATATGATGCGATTTCAATTTTTCCTTTCTCTTTGGAGTGTTACAAGCTCTTGGTGCATAAAGAAGATCTGTAAAGTTGCAAAGACTAAAGTCTCAAACCCAAAGAGATATTCTTTATAAAAGTTAGGAGTCAGCCACACATAAAACGGCTCGTTCTAACACGCCCCCAACATGTCTACATCACTATGTGCTTTTTGAACCTTAAACCGCATAAACACATTTCATTACACCAAATACACAAAATACTGTTCTTTTTAGCAGCATCATATGACCCTTTTAAGTTTGCAAGGCATACAAATACATGGAAATAATGTTCAAATGTAAGTCACAGTGACAATGCAGTACAGTCCAAATAAAGCAAGTGACATTTCTATCAAAGGGTCCAAAACACCCAGACACTGGCCCCAGACCAGCATGCCATCCTTATTGTTGAGCTGTTCTGTTGCATTAGTTTACTACACACCTCTATCCTTTTCTGCCCCCCTCCTTCGTCTTTCTCTCAGTCTCCATTTCCCTTTCACCCTCTTTTTTGCTCTATCATTCTCTCGTGCTTTCTGCAGTAATGTGTCCTGAATATTGATGAGGTGAGAGTTGCCCGTCACTGGCAGCTGGCCAACTCACATTACAATTCTCCATCTCACCCCTGCCCACGTCAGGGCCACCCCTTAGCCATATCGGCCATATGTTGCCCTGCGTTGTCTTTCAAGAGCCCTCCGCATTCCCAAGTCTATCCTTCATAAATCCAGCATTGCCCTTTCTGCTCCGTGCCAAGCCCTTAACCATGAAAAGACGAGAGAGACAGAGAGCGAGAGACATCCATCGTCAGGCAGACAGGCGTAGGCTTCTTAAAGGGGCACTGACATTCTCACTGCACTGCCAAGGAAGGTTCACAATCTTTCAGGTCAAGTGTACCAGCATGCTGAGCACCATGAACAGCGGCTTTGTAAATCTGACTTCCAGCCAGAGGAGACCAAACTGCATGAGCAAAAAACACAAATTCACAACAGAATGCTTCTGTAAATAGAAAACTACATAAAATCTCAAATTGCACTGTGTACTTTTTTAATACACATTTCTGGTTATTTATTGTGCATGCTATTGCACAGAAAGAAAATGTTTGTCTTTGCAGTCTTTTATCAGGATGTAATGCCTTGCTCTGCTTACAGACTGGTTGATGTCACCAATCCCTCTTATTCTTGAGCACCATCTGTTGCCCGCTTTCCACAATCCAGTCAATTCCCTATGGACAAGATCAAGTGTTGAATTGATGGAAATTGACATGCTTTCCATGTCCATGCTTTCATAGCCTTCTAGCAAACATGGAATCACACGCCAAGTAAACAAATTGTCCTCTTCTTTCCAAACCAGCATGTGCTTCCTCCGGCTAGTTTATGCTAGTTAGTGCCCATTTGTTGATATTCTAGCTGGTGAACCAACATAGCCATGTTTTTTGCCAGCAAACTTATTTGGTAAACCCCGTTGACCAGCATGACATTGAAAGTGAAGCTGATCGATTGACTTGCTGTTTAAGCTGGTTAAAAGAAACGTTTTAACCAAAACTATAAAACCTAAAAAATAATTAAACAGTAACCTGGGACTGGACTTAAAAAAATCATAAAAATAATTTATATGGCAGCTTTGTGTGAGGAACAGACAAAAATGTAGTCATAAATAAATCACGTGGAACTATGTAAGAACCAATGGCATTTGGACATATTAATGTACATATTAATGAACTCATAAAGTCAGCTTGAAAAGAAAGTTGCAATCAACCTTTTTCCTCTATTGTGAAATATCTGGCAGCCATATCACCCTGTAGCCCAAGACTGGTTGCCCACTGAAGCTAAGCAGGGCTGAGCCTGGTCAGTACCTGAATGGGAGACCTCCTGGGAAAACTAGGTTGCTGCTGGAAGAGGTGTTAGTGAGGCCAGCAGGGGGTGCTCACCCTGTGATCTGTGTGGGTCCTAACACCCCAGTATAGTGATGGGGACACTATACTGTCAACAAGCACCGTCCTTCGGATGAGACGTTAAACTGAGGTCCTGACTCTCTGTGGTCATTAAAAATCCCAGGATGTCTTTCGAAAAGAGTAGAGGTGTTACCTCGGCATCCTGGCCAAATTTGCTTATTGGCCTCTGATCATCATGGCCTCCTAACAATCCCCATATCTACTGATGGGCTTCATCGCTCTGTCTCCTCTCCACCAATAAGCTGGTGTGTGGTGGGCATTCTGGCGCACTATGGCTGCCGTCGCATCATCCAGGTGGATGCTGCACACTGGTGGTGGATGAGGAGATACCCCCTGACAATGTAAAGCTCTTTGAGTGCCTAGAAAAGCACTATATAAATGTAATGAATTATTATTATTATTATTATCCAAGTGAAATGGTTTCTTGAATGAGAAGAAAATGTTCACTGGGACTTGATTTTGTCCATCGGGAGTTTATTGGTTTGTTTTCTTTTGCTAATTTCTGTGATCATGTGAGTGACCGGTTGTTGGAAGGGATGGATTATGGGCTGATGGGGACACCAGCATACCGTGCTGAGGACCAGCATCCTAAATGCACCATCTGCTGAGGACCAGCTGCAAGGCTATCCTCTTTTTTTTTGCCGGTTTTTGAGCATTTTAGATGTTGCTCCCCAGTTTGTATTTTCCCACAAACATTTTTGGTAAATAAACCAGTCCCTAATGATATAGTGGTGGTTTTCACTGCTTATCTAGTTCTGGACTGACTGTAGATGCAGATGGTTTCTAAGCTCTGTTTACTGATATCACAGCTCACTCTGAATAATGCATAAGGATTCTGCAGGAGTCAGGCTTGAATTTGCATCACTGCTGCCTCAGGGAAACCCGGCTTGTGAGAGTTTATTAGGAAGGTGGCAGATTCTCCCTGGGGAATTTGGAGAACGATGCTTCCCAATCCTCAGCGCATTTGTGCAATCATTGGTACCGGGGACAAAACACCTTCGAGTACAAAGCATAAGGGAATTCGTTCACCCAAAATATGAATGTCATTCTAAACCCATATGACTTTGTGGAACATGAAAGGTGAAAATTTAATGACTGTTTTCCATATTCTTTGCCATACAATTACAATAAATGGTGACTGAAGCTTCCAAGCTACAAAAGAACCATGAATTGGTCCAGTCATACAGGTTAGAAATGAAGACCGAATTTTAATTTTTGGATGAACTATGCCTTTTAAAGGCCATTTTGGCTTCTGATATTGTTCTACCATGTTGGTCACTGCTGACATTGAGGATGATGTAATTGACAAATGTAAACCCACCCCTGCAGCTTTGGCACTATTTTCAGCTCCACAGTACTTCTTGTCTAAAACAACTTGGTTTTCATTATGACCCTCACATCCTGATGACCTTGCTGTGTGGGTCTCGGAGCGCAGGTGAAACATTTGGGTGTCCAATTACGTACATGTGGGTCGTCGATAAAAAGGGTCGGGATGTGATAATGGTGCATGCGAGCCATCTAATCCATTTAGACACTAATGGAATTCATGTTTATAGGCATCCTGTGTGAAGGAGATGGATGAGAGTGTTCACTTTACTGTCTCAAGTGTGGATTTACTAATAGTTCTGTTGGGACTACATAAATTTGGCTTAATCTTTGTACAAAGTATAAAACAGAACTGCTAAAAGGAAAACCACATTCTTAGTTGTAACAGTAAGCACACACTAAGACACACACACACACAGCACATCAGCGACCATAAGTAAAAGAACAGGACATGGCTTTCTCTGCAGGGCTCGCAAAATCGCTAGCCCGACGTCCCGGGGTATTGTGTTTTCCAGTCGGGCTACCAAAATGTATCACTGGCCTGCCCGACGGGCTACCTTGAACAGTGATATAAAAATCCTTCCTTGATTCGCGTTGTTCACTCGCTTGTAGGGGTGAAACGGATCATAGTTTATCATTTACACGTGTTTCTAAGTCTTACAAATTTAAACATTCAAGCGTTTTAAACCATGCGCATGAAGAATTCAGTTCGGTGCTCGCGCGCACACGCTCAGAGCATGCACATACAGAGTGGCGTTTCAAGGAGAGCATGAACACAGATTCCTCTTTCTGTCAGGGAATAGGCTGAATTCAGGTGCGGGTTCAACAGAGGCTTTATTGTACAGAGATATATCACCACGGGCAATGAGCGCCTCTGCGGACAGTTCGTGTGAGCGTGGAATCCCCCACCACACAGATGGGTGGATAGTGGCGACTGGAACCCGCCGCAACAGCGGCAGTGGAGACAAAGCCGGTGGGGCAGCTCGCTAATCCGAGCAAGAGGCTGAGCAGCCCAACAACGAGGCCGCAGAGTCCCAGGGAAGGCGGATGCCGGAGGGAGCCCACGGGTTTCTGAACGCACAGAGAGGTGCGGGAAAATAAACTGGAATCTACGAGCACTGGAGCCTGAACGAGACAAGACAGGACTGGTGAGCGATACCAACAATGACAGTCAGAGCAAGGGAATAAATCTCAACGATCTGACAAAAGACAGAGAAACACGAGGAGCTATAAGGGGAAGCTAATGAGATGATAAGAACCTGGTGTGAAACAAGAGGCGAGCAGAGAAACAAAGGAGGGCGGGGAAACAATCATGGTGACAAATGCGCACGTGGCGAGCTGTCAAAACAAGCCACGCACAACAACACACAACCCCCAACCGCAGAGACAGCAAGGAACAGGTGATCAGACCCGAGACCCGACACTTTCACTTGAACGGACACATACACGCAAAATTATCTGAAAATAACTATCTCGGTTACATTCATGTCTTAAATGAACGTAAACAGTGGAGAAAGAAATCGCACATGCATCATTATATTGGTTCCGTGCATTCGGTCTTGGGGCAGCAGCCTATAAATATACCTGCTGTTTAAGCGCCACCTGCTGTTAGAGAGTGACATTTGCGTCTCATTCAGCCCGTCTGCTGTTTTTGTTTCGTTCAGATTTTTTATGTAGTATCACAAAGCTAAAGTCAGACCATTTTGTTTTTGTGTCAAATTTCAAAATGTTACAATCTAAATAACATGTATGCAGCATCTATGTTTGGATCGTGATTAAAATACACAGGCAAAACCTTAGTTTACTTGCATGGAGACATTTCTTTTATTTGTATTATTCATTTATTTGATTTGGGATTTGTTTTAAAATTTCAAGTTAGTATATTGTTTGACATTTTAAATTTCACAAAGTAATGTGCAGCCTTTTGGTCTGAGAAATAACAAAATTACACCTTTTTTAAAATCTGTCTTAAATCTCATTTTGTTAAAAAAAAATTGTGAGAAAATTGTATTGTGAAATCAGTATCATGAATCATATCACATCGTGAGTTGAGTGAATTGTTACATCCCTATATGCTACAAGTTTTTTGCTGTGGTATCGAAGTAGTAAACTGTTCTTTAAATAATAAGTGTTACTTAAATAGGCCTATTAAAGAACCATTTTTTTTTGCTCATCTGAAAAATGATCCGATCTGTGACTCAAAATGTGATATGATAATGTATTATAATCCGAACAGTAAGATTTGTGATCCGTTGCACCCCTACTCTCTTGACTTGTTGTTTGAAGAAAAAATACAATATCTTTTATTCGGGCTAGTTAAATTCATTTTTGGCTACCAAAATCTGAAGAATGACTGCCAGAAGGGCTACCAGGGATTTTGAAATTTTGCGAGCCCTGCTCTGGGCGTGCTTTAAGAGAAAAGGAAATCTCAGTGCCATCAATCCATCATTTAATACCTTCATATAATATCTCATCCTGCTCTCTTTACTGGATGAAAGGTTCTGGTACGTTCTATGTCTGGCAGAGAGACTTGGATTGGCTTTCTGTCAGTCAGTTATTGGTTTTACCTATAATGGAGACCATGTCCACATTTGCAGTTATGTTATTACTAAATGTTAAGAAGCTGTATACCAGAAGCTATTTTTGAGGAAGAAAGGTCTCTTACCACTTCCTGCTCTTTCCTGTAATCTTATTGCCCTTTGTGTGCTTCATTCACCATGGCAGATATTCACTTTGTACCATGGGAATGTTTAAACATTGGTAAGAGTCTGAAATTAACTTTTAATTATAATTTATAGTTTTTTTTACCACATAAAATAACTTGTTTTACATAAAGGATACACATTTTAACAAATAAAAATCAAACTGAGCAGAACAGAAGAATTACTGAATGCTTAGACTGAATGCTCACTGCTCACATTGGGTTTATTTATCAGCTGATTTGTGGTCTAACATTTGCTTACCCATCTTGTCTCTCTTTAAACAGTTGTCATTAGTCTTTGGTCAAATGATACTACGCATCTGGCTGTTCTTCTTTTTAGCAGAAGTTTTAACACCCCAATTTGCAATTCGCAAATTGTCTGTATGGTATTTGAATGCCATTTTTGTGTCTTGCTTTGTCGTTAGCTGTAATAATTAATTTTTTAGTTTACATCTAAAGTCCTATAGAGTGGGGGAACTATGACGTCAGAACCCGGAAGTGTAATTCGCAGTGGGTTCCTTCGATCCTGTGGGGTTTTTCAATTAATGAGTAAAATAAAGCTTGTGGTAAACATAACTTGACGATACTTTTATGTTTTGTTCTACAATGTAAACTGCACACACTCACAGCCCAAACATTCTTATCTAGTTACTTATTAAAAACATACGTTTTAAAAAATGAACATAACTCCTTCAAAATCCTTCAAAAAAAAGAGTGTAGAACAAAATGTAAAAGTATCATCAAGTTATGTTTACCACAAGCTTTATTTTACTCATTAATTGAAAATCTCGAAGGAACCCGCGGCGAATTACACTTCCGGATTCTGACGTCATAGTTCCCCCACTCTATTTATATCAGAATAATGGACTCTTCTTGTTATTGTGTTTTTTGCTCTTGCCAGGTCATTATTTTAATCTCAGCTACCAAAGTTAGCCAACTAACATCATAATTTTATTGGTTAAATAAAGCTTACTAACCAACGGACAAACCAACCACCTAACTTATAACTCTATGTAAGTCACTGGAACAAGTTGTCCTGCCTGAGCCAGATCACCTTTTTAAATCTCAACTAACTAAATAACTAACATCTAACATTTTAGTTTTATCATAGTTTAATAAATGTTACTAACCAACCAATCAACTAACAAACAAACAAACAACTACATATGTCTGTGCATATGTACATTACTCTGATAATGCTACTAATAATATTAATTTAATGCGAGGGAAGAAACATCTTGTGGCTAAAAGGCAATGCAGCACTTATTTGCCACATTGCCACGTTAAATCTGTGATAACTGTTTTCTGTTTTAACTCTACAGACTGAAATCATCTCAAAATGGACCATCAGGACCACATGAATTCTGGACAGGTGGGTGACTCTCAGCACTCTCCTGGGAACAACATAGCATCTGGTGTAGGCAACATGACCATCGATGACAGCCATCAACAAGACATGAAGAATAGGAGAGCAGCACATATGGGAACGGGTGATGGGCCAGTGAAAGGTCTGTATAAAGAGGAAATAAAATGTAGGTACTGTAATAAAAAGGGGAAAAAAATTGTAAGGCTGAAAACCCCCTTTTCCCCACAAAGCGCAGAAGAGCTGAGTGATACTCATGGCAGTGTGTTTTTTTGCTTATGTCTCGTCTCATACTGAGAAACCTGACACATATGCTGAAAGTGACACCACTCAGCCATGTGTTGGTTTCAAATGTCTGTGAAGATATTCATTCATTCAGGTCAATGGCAAAATGTCTTGTTGAATATATTTGTTGGGCCTTATTTTCCATGTGTTGAAGGACAATGGAGATGACAATCACAATTTTCACCTTCAGAGAGATGGTTTACACAGTGATTGTGAGTCTTATGACAATGTGGTACACAAACCCTTACATTTTAAGGCATCCCCGCCAAAGGGTTCCCACTGTCAATGGAAAACCTGGGAAACGAAAGGAAAAAATTACACGATTTCCAGGTCTGGGAAAGTCAGAGAAATGAATAAACCGCATGGAACAATTGTGGAAATATCTATGTAGAAAATATATTTTCCTAGCTATGCAAGAATTTGCTTTGTAAATATATTTGCTATAACAAAAAATCCTTATCCTAAGGATTTTGGACAAAAGAGATGTCTTCAACTGTCGGAAAATGATGTTCAGTTAAGAATAGCTTTTATAAGACATTTTGTCTTGCCTGCATTGTGTGTTCATAATAGTTATTTTCAATTTAAATTTGGTCATATAACATTGATTGTAGATTTGTTTTTTGGTTTCTGATGATATATGCTTGGATGAGACTCAGATGTGAGGAAATAGGTCATAGTTTACAAAAAAAGGGTAATCTGTCTTACCCACTTTGGATTGTTCTGGCACAACTGACAAGCTTTCAGCAAGCCCCAGGCTCCCTCACAGAGCACAGACGAAACCTTCTTATCAACCAGCAACCTGAAATTCCAGCTCAATTGTGCTGGCAGAAGTCATCAGTGCAGAATGACTCTAAAATGACAAATTCTGTAAAAATAAAGTTAAAGGGGTCATATGATGTTGCTAAAAATAACATTACAACAGTGAAAAGGGACCCCTTTCAAACAGTGTCGCGTTCCGAACGTTGTTTAAGCAACATACCGGTATTGCGGTATTTAAAAAATTCATATCATAACAAAAATAAACACCGGTATTCAGTATGAACCGCTATACCGCCCAGCACTACAGTCCTCCACAAAATGCGCTGCACACATCTGAATATTTGGGTTGAACTGTTCTGGAGCAGTGTTGTAAATACAACTTAACCACTGATTTCTAGTCGTGTCCTCTTTTGGAAGGCCAAACAAAGTATTATCGCTTTCGCAACGAAACACACAGCGTCTTCACAACATGGCGGCGGCGTTGGCAGCAGCAATAAAGTTACACCTTCTTTCTTTGCGTGAACATTTGGGCAGTGTTATGCAAATCTTCCCACATCATGATGTAGACATGTGGGGGGGTGTTTGAACGAGGCGTTTTAGGAGGGCGTGGACCAGTCTTAACTTTTATAAAGAATATCTCTTTGGGTTTGAGACTTTAGTCTTTGCAACTTTAGTGATCTTATCTATTCACGAACAGCTTGTAACACTCCAAAGAGAAAGGAGAACTTGAAATCGCATCATATGACCCCTTTAAAAACAGCATGATGCTGACTTTTAGAGTTAGTTTACCCATTAAGAATAGCTTTTGTCTCAAGAACATACTAACAGATGCATCGAGGTCCTGTTGTACTTCATCCTTTGTTTAGAAGACAGCTAGAAGACTATAAGGAAATATAAATATAATTTTCGCTTTGTTTGCTATCTAAACCACCTCAGTCCTCTGCTGTCCAAACTAAAAGTTCACCGTTCTCTCATAGAGGACACACTTGAACCAATGACTGAAGTGACCATCCCAAAGCCTGTTTTTGAAGACTCCGAACCCAAGCCCTCCTTTGATAAAGATGTGCCATTGGGTATGACCCTCCACACTAAACTACAGCTGTGCCGCTCTACTTCCCTGTACTGTCCTGTCTGTTGCTCAGCTTCATAGGGCCCGTTCCCTTGATCCCATTACTCCCTATTACGCTACAGCTTTGATTAATTTCCCAAGAATGCAATGCAACTACATAGTATGAATCAAATTCAATTTTCTGCATAATTATGAGTGAAATGATTCATTAAAGAACTGGCACTTGAATGTTTTTTGCAATGAAAGCCAGTCTCTCATATTTCTCATGGACAAATGAGAGTGCTAGATACTTAGCCATTTCTCGTCCACACATGCTGCTTTTATCCTGTTACTATGCTTTGATTTCCAACGGACGGCTCTTCCAGGTGGTTTTGCAGTTTTAATTTTAATGCCTATTAACATAAACATTTTTTCACTTATAATTTTCCCAAGTCCCGGCTATATGGTTCTCACGGTCATGGAAAATATGGAAAAATCTGAGAATTTGAAAGTGGCTTGGAAAAGTAATACAACTTTAAATGTCATAGAAATTATATAACAAATTTATAGTGACAATAAATTTCCCTGATTATGCTATTTATGGAGAAAGCCAAATCCTCCACTGAGCCACGTTCAAACCTCTTGTGTTTTTACAAACCGACTAATGTACAAATAGAAATCATTGACGAAATCTCTATAGAATTATAAAAAAAAAAACATGTAATAATTAACAATAGGAAAAGTCATGGTATAAACAGTGGGAACCTTAACACTAACATAAGAATTTATGCTTATAACAAGTTTCCAAAAATAAATGCTTATTACATTGTTAACAGCAGGGCTCTACGCTTATTTTTCTTTTTAGGAGCGCTTGTGCTCCTAACTTAAAAAATTTAGGAGCACAGTCAAAAATGTAGGAGCACCAAAATTTGATAAAAAAAATAGCCTTCCCATTACGAGGTGATATTTGACTCCTTAAAGTGATTTACAGTAGAATTTTGTTTTTACCTTTGTAATGGCATTTTTCTATCTTTATTAAAAGTATGTCATCTTTTATGTGAAATTTAACAAAAAAAATTATTTTATAAGCGTTTTAAAAATTCTAGATAAAACCATAGAATAAGAACAAGTAGAATAAGAAGAATAAGTTACTAATCAAATGAAATCAGTATTAAAATTAATTTGTACAGCGGTAGCACAGACGAGCACAAAAGTGTCTTGTAGGTGTATTTTCAGACATTTCACATTTATAATCAACGAAGCTCTCTACACTGCACAATGAATCTCTTATTTACACCCTGTCTACACTTTGCTTATGAAAGGATTCATGAGATATGTCTGTGATACATTACTCAACGCTGCAAAAACACGTAGAAACATTTGAAGCTCCCCTCAGCGATCACAATCACAAGTATGATGATGATCTGGTCAGTCGCACTGGTGCTCCTAAATATGTTTTCATAGTCGCACGCAGTAGTTTTCAGTCGCAAATGCGACTGAAATGGTCGCACTGTAGAGCCCTGAACAGTGAAAATTACATTGACTTTTTTGGACCAGCAATAAGCCTGGAAGCTCTCAGGAGTGACCTTGCCATGTTCTTTGAAGCTTTTTGGTAACTTGAGTTGAGTTGTTTTTCGCTGATGCTGTGATATGCTGATGTAAAGCAGCACTGAAAAAATTCACTGAAAGCTAATTGCATGCCTTCAAGGTTGCAAAATGCAGTAGCAAAAGGAAGTAGTGTTCCTGAGCAACATAACTATCTCTTTAAATGATTCAAGGACAGTAAAAGCCCAGAATACTTGTCATAGAGCAATTAGGCAGGTCTACTCTACCCTTCCTTTTGCATAAGAGAATAATGTAAGTTCTAGGCAGGGTGAGTACTAGACTAAATAGTAGTGCCCAGAGCATCCATTTGGTATTTTACATGGTGAATAAGTAAGTGAGTAAATGAAATAAGCACTAGAATTGCTAATGGCTTAGATAGATGTACCTGTCTGGTGCCATGACCCGGACATATAGGCTGTAATAATAATAAAGGAATTATTTGAAGAATTATTGCTATTATTAAATCAAAAGAGTTAATAACAGCTATAATTATTATTATTATTATTATTATAGAATATTGCAGTGTTCATATATTTCTGTTCGAAACGCTTCATTGTCAAATGCCAAAACTTGTAACAGCCAAAAATATTTACACTACAGAAGCCTTCACATGTTCTTCACACATCTGAGTTTATTTGGAGCAATCACATAACAATACTTCTCACAAAAGAGAGATATAATAATGCACATTTAATGGAATTCTGTAGTCGTTTAATTTATTTTAATTGCACTATTTGAATTTAAATTATAATTTATAGTATACAGTAATTGCACAAATGAATATATTTGCACACAATATAATAATAATAATATAAATAATCACACACACACACACAAAACACAATAAGACCACCTTCTGCCATTACATAGGACGTACAGTATAATTACCTCACAAAAGTTCAAGGTCTGAGCGAATGGATTTCAAGACAAGCTTCATTTATCATTTACTTCCCAGAACCATAAACTCATTGATCTTGTCAGAGAATTAGCAGTCTAGTTGAGACAAAGGCATTAAGATGGCGTTACACATGTTGTATGCTGTGGTTATATGAAGTTGGGAGCGATGTAAATGTATTAGACTACCATTAGCCATCAGCTGAATATTTCATGTTAAAGAACATGTTGCTGATGTTTGCAGTACAGCTGAAATGGGTCTGCAACTTTAATGGGTACTAAGTTCACTTTACATAGCTCCTTGCTTGTTATGAACTGCCAGAGAGATCAAATGTCTATAAAGTCATTCATAATGTAGACTTTCTCCATTCATTTCATATGATAAACCCATTTTACTTTAAAGCTATAGAGGAAGGGTTAACTTAAAAAAAAAACATTTTTCTTTGCTTCCTGTGATTTATAGGTTGATAAGCAGTGTGCTTGTCTGACACCCATCGAGGACATAAAATCAGCATCTTTACAAGGCATTTTATTAGCAAAATTACTTGTAAAAAGATCAGTTCACCAACCAAACTGGGCAAAAGAATCCCAAAGCTGCTGTTAATGTTCTCCGTATCTCATCTGTTCTTTTGACTTGCTTCCATGTGATCACACAACTTTGACTGGTCTGGAGGGACAGCAGGAGCTGGAGAAAGTATGGTGGGCTCACCACCCCCTTGTCCCCCTGCAATGTAAAAGTTCAGAGGATTTACATCTAAACAAACATGGGCTCATATACCACCACAATTTAATTTCATTGCTTGCGCATACATGCAAAAATCAAATAAGAGATCTTAATGGGAACCACTTCTATATTCTTTCTAATTAAATCTGTTTATATTGGCTCTATCTTGCACCACTTTATCTAAGAAATGAAAAGTCTTGAGAATAACAAGGCTTTCAATTAAAACTATAATTGAATGCATTAAAAGTCCTTCAAATCCATTCACAGCACAATGTGAAACATATGATTTACTGCTCAGATCAGATCCAGAAGGTTCTATCCGTGCATTAAATGATACTTGCTAATGGACAATGCACCAATTCATTGCTTCACTGGTCATTTTGCTTTACACACTGAAGCTCACAGAGATGTTGTGGGTCATTGTGGATATTGTCTGATTGGCCAGTTGATACTGTTATTTATGGTTTTGATTGTTTTTTTGTGATTGAATGAGTGAAGAGGCACTTTTATAAGCATTGATCCCATAACCCCTTGACCCTACTGTACTGACCCTCTCCTTTTGCCACTGTAGTTACCAATTTTTTTTAAGTACAAACCATGTTGTAATGTACTGCTTGCTAATTTAGATTACCAAGCATCAATTTTGTAAAAGTGCCTTTAACTCAAAGTATAGTGTGTAAAAACAGATTTTTGGACTGTTTAACTTGACATGAAAACAGAAACTTATGTTTTGTGTTGTGGTTGAGCCCCTTATGTGGTTCTGTGCTTTTAGTTCCTTTCAGTTCCTTGATTCCTTTTCTTTTTCTGCTTCTAATGTTAACTGTGGAGAGAGGGTGGTTGAGTGTTGCTAATTCTGCAGTGTTGTCTGTGGCTGTTCCCATTATTCTGCCTTCCACGTCATCAGAAGAGTTAACACCCGGAAGCCCGCCCGAGAGTGGCCGGAGCAGTGCGGCATCAGTGGATGGGGAAGGAGAACGAGAGAATGGGGTAAAGGAGAGCTCTGTCAGCCCAAGAGAGTCTCCAATGTCTCCATATCCACTACCGACCACTCTTGCTGATGATTTGGATTCAGGCATCACGGGTTTTGACAGCCAGGTGAAGAGGAGTCCCTCAGAAAAGATGACTGACCATCATAGTGCCAGTGGATCTGAGGAGGAGAAAGAAGAAAATGAAATGGAGAAGTCTGAGAGAAGATTTTCTCCTGGTGTGGAAGAAGCTCCCAAAAGTGCTATCAACATAAAAGAGGATGAAGAAGAGGACAAAGTAGTAAGTGATGAAGAAGAGGAAGAAACTGGAGTTTCCTTGGTGCCCAGTTCTGTCACCCCAGACTTGTCAACCCAGAAAGACGACAACATTCATGACGAACATGAAACCCCTACTCATCTTCGCATGACCCCAGAGGAAGCTAAAAAACGTGGCCTATCGTTTGACTACACAGAACCTCAGGATCCCGGTCATCAGGGTGGTCCTGTGGGCTGGGAATGCAGCTCTGACAAAACACCACAAGAAAGCAAGAGCCCCGACCCCTGCAGGGCGGATCCGGGATCACCTCTTCCTCCCAGTGCTGCTGCCGACCGTACCCAAGAGGAATCATCTCTAACAGACTTCCAAACTGATGCTCGGGAGGAAGAAGAGGAAGTAGAGGTACCAGAACCTGAACAAGAAGAGGAGGCGACCACCGTTCCTCTGTCTTCCCAAGAAGTTGCTGCACCCAAGATGGAGCCTAAGGCAGAGGAACATAGAGAACCTGAAGAAGCAAAAGAGATCAAGCAGGAGAAATATTTGGAGACGAGCGATGATGATCACATTGATACGGAGAAGGTCCAGTCTGTTGCCACACCTGAGCCTGTTGCCACTCCTGAGCCTGTTGCCACTCCTGAACCTGTTGCCAAAACCGAACCTGTTGCCGCCAAAGCTAAGGATGCCGTTAAGCCCAGCGCCCAAGTAATACCCACAAAAGCACAAAGCAAAGCAGCTCCTGTCAAAGAATCTCCAGCCAAAAAAACAAAGAAACTCGTCGCTTCAGTTGCTGCCACTCCTTCCCCTAAATCTGCTCCCAAACTTCAGAAAACTCCCTCTAAAGATGCTGCTCCGGCCAGAAAAGCAAGTGTCCCATCCAAAGGTCTGTTTTTCCATTCTGTTCCTCCAAACCCCTCACAGATCTTTATTTCTCCTTCCCTTTTCTTCTTTTTAAAATAGATCAGTAGAACTACGCAGTACCCTTTCTGAAAAGCGCACACTACGATAAGAGTGTTCGGTTGAAGAAACGGGCTGCTTGTAGCCACAAAATCTCTCTCTCTCTTGATCCTTTGTGCACTGTGTGTCTGTCTCTTCTACTTCCCTCTCTGTGTGTGGTCAGTGTTATTTCGCTTGTGTCTGTGACTAACTCTGTGCATTGATTGACTGTTACCGCTGGCACAGTTTTCACCTGCCCCTCTCTGTTGCATGTCACCTGTGCATGTATATTGAATGTATCACTCACAGAACTGTGCTTTACCTTTATGGGTCCACCCCTTTCCCAGATGTCTATTTTATTAAACACAACCAAGTGGACCCAAAGGCCCATGTTAATGGGGTTTTGACTATAACACATGCTGAAAGGAGAAGGTCAGCAATTGCTGCTGGGTTCAAGACAAAAGCCCTCTAAATGTCTCCCACAGCTGTGCAGACATCTTCTACAAAAAGATAAGACAAGCTCACTCAGTAATGTGAAATTCATTTGTGCAAACGATCTCAAGGCAATCTTTTGGCGCTCAGCAATCTAGCAAAATAAGTTTGGTGCTTGCAAGGCAACTTGCTGAATCATTCTGCTCATCTTCTCCACACTTCTTTTTACTTTGTAGGCTTGGAAATAAACTCAACAAACAAATAAAAAAAATTAAATGTACGTAAAAGATTAATAAGCATATCAAATAAATGAATTTTAATTAACCAATTTGCCATTGGTTTCATCTTCCACTGAATTCTCCATTCAAAACTGTGACTGTGATGATGCCATTGTAATATTTATATTCTGAATTGCAGTTGGTCATTTGTTCTGCATAAATTTGCAACTGGTCTTTTCTTATCTTTGTATATTTAATCATCTAGAGCAACTGAAGGTGTCAAGTTATGTGTTGATTCTTGTTGTGCAAAACCAAAATAAAATAAGATGCATCTTCAGTGTCATGACAGCAGCAATGACAGCTCTGATGGTGCATTTTATTTACACAGATCGAAAGCTTCTTTTGCTGCCTTGCAAGCACTGCTGTTTACTTCGGGAAAAGAAAATCTACTGTTTTTTTTTTCCCTGTACATGGTTAAAACATTATTAATTATTTGCATTTTGTAATAATAAACAAGGTCGAGCACAAATCGAATGATGCCAAAAAAGGTCCTTGTAAAAGAACAGCTTGCCCAAAGTTTACATTTTGTCATCATTTACTAACCCTCTTGTTACACTAAACCCGAATGACTGGGTTCAAGGAAATCCCCACATCTCCATTGGACTGTTTACCATGGCAACCAGATCATTATGTTAGCTGAAATTGAGAACCAGACCAGTTCACCAGTTCGTTTGTTGTGTGAACTGGATTCATTAGGTCATTTAAAATATGAATCAGAGATCACTCCTAAGAGAATTCCTTCATGAACTCTCATAATGAATCCACCAAGAAGAGCTAGGACAGATTTTCAGTAATTTCGGTCTGTTTCTCATATAAAACTAAAGAATGACTTCATAAGATTTCGAATAAACTTCCCTGTTTCATGGAAAAAATAAACTCATGCAGGTTTGGAAGAAAGAAACTCAAACAACATGAGGGTGAGTAAATTATGACAGAATTTCCATTTTGTAATAAGTGTTTGTTTCTTAATGCCTATCATAAACAAACATACAAAAATGAAAGGCTGGAATCGCTGCTTCTGGGAACAGGACTTACAAAATCAGAGATGATAAGTCACATTGAGCACTGATGTAAAACATATCAACATAAACTTTTCTTTGAATCAAGTAGACTGACATCTAGATAAGTTTTAAGTCTTGATTCAGGCCACCAAAATGTGAATATATGAGCTTACATTTACTGCTCCTTCTTTTCTTACAGCCAAGGCTGGAGCAGGGGCAACTCCTGACAAAAAGGTACAGCCGTTACCATGTGTAATATTATGGTTTGTGGGAAAAACAGCTATAAGTCTGTAGCCAGATTAGTTAAAATACACAACAACTGAGAGGAATCATTGATTTGTCTTTACATTCATTTACACTTAATTTAAATCATCTTCAATTTTAGTTTGAAATTTGGTATTTTTGTTTTATTTTTCCTTGCATTTTAGAATCTCTTTAATTTTTAAGTTAATTTACTGACCGCTTTTTGCCATTGCTTTACATTTTTGTCTTTATCACAATCTCAAAAATGTAAGATATCCACCACAACCCTGCATGCAAAAGCTAGACCCACTTCTGCCCCCCAAAGAGGGTCTTCAGTCTCAGGCATCCCCAGTAAAAAGCCCTCAGTCTCTTCCTCAACTCCACCATGTCGCTTTAGCAGTCCAGGCTCTGCAAACTCTGTAAAAAGGCCCAACAGTGCAAGAGCAAGAGAGTCCAGGGCCACGGTGAGTACTGTCTGCCATCCCTAACCATTGGCCAAGAGAATTTGCTGTGAAATTATTGTGAACATATTAGAACAAGTCCCCCCAAAATGGAAACCTATGAGAGGACTGAATTTACAGCACCTGAGACTTCACAACATGAACATCCTTATTACCAGAGCAGAAAGAGAAGCTAAAGATTGGATTTCTGTCATGTTTTGGGTGTACTGTTGGATTTAAATGGTTAAATTTATAGATAATTAAAAAAAAAACTCCCTCAAAAAAGCAGAAGACTTAGTATTAGCAACATTTTTGTTGTTTATATTTAGGCTGGAGATGCCAAGACGAAGACAGTGGGTGCCAAACCCCAAGGAGTTGGCACCAAAATCCCTGGTAAGTGATTTTTAGATGCATCTTTTCAAGGGTCCACATTTATCTTTGTTTAGTACCATGAAAAGGAAGGGTACTTGGTGACTCAACATTTAATTTCCCTTCCTGACAGTTTGAAAAGGAAATTGAACGTTATTATGTGAACTAAGCACTTTCAGGCAATGGAGTCCTCACAATTTACAACACATTTCCCTTTTTTAATGCATTCTCCCATGGCATAAGCCCACTCAAGCCATGACAATGACAAATGAGCAAGACATGACAAATGGAAGTGCACTGATTACAAATTCATTAGCGAGTAAAACCTGGACATATTTGTGTTTCAGTGTATTCACTGCAAGGCAAACTGCAATAGTGAGCACACCTTCCCATCATTTTACTGTGTACGATTTAACCAGTCTTCAGGAAGTACACAATATCTGCCTACTTGAAATAGGTTATAAAATCCCAAGGGAATGATTCTCTATTTATAGAGAATTTTCATGACTGATTTGTACCACTTTGATTTGTGAAATGCAGCTGCTTCATGGATGGAGCAGCGAAAGGCAGGACCAGGGTCCATTGAAAGAGGTAAAAAATAAATAAATAAAGAAATGCCTCTTTTGTGCGGTAGCCAATCGAATGCTTGCAATCGAAAAATCTGCACTGCTAAAATAATAAAAACTGCACAAAATTCCATGAAAGCTTCTACATATTCCATAAAATTTCAAAGATAGGCTGGAAGGCTTTACTTTAGGATAATTAACTAAAGAGTAAATTAGAAGAGCAAAAGAGGAAAATATATGGCCTTTTGTTTTTCATCGTCAGCTGACTCACCTAAAACCCCAGACCGTAGTGGTTGCAACAGCCCAGCCAGTCGGTCCTCTACCCCTGGACAACAAGTGAAGAAAGTAGCGGTGGTGCGCACCCCTCCTAAATCACCTGGTTCATTGAGATCTCGCGCCCCGATTGCTCCTGTTGCACCCATGCCTGACCTGAAGAACGTCAAGTCCAAGATCGGCTCCACTGAGAACATCAAATACCAACCTGGAGGCGGGAAGGTAATTCTGTCATGCCTGATTTTCAACTGGTAAAATCAATTGTCTGAAAACAAAGCCAGCTGGTTTGGATGCATTTATTGTGAAGTTGAAAGACTTTGATACAATAAAGCTCTAGGAGACGACTTTGACCCTGTCTGATGGAAGTAGGCCAATCATTTTTTATGTGGACATTTGGATTATTTCTATCTGAACCCCATTCCTTAGGTTCAGATATTTGACAGAAAAGCCTATAATAAAGTTCACTCACGTTGGGGACTGTTAGTTACCCTTTTTAAGATTGTAAATTGGAAGTACGTCAACACAGAAAAGCAATTTTATGTCCTTTTTGACATTAAAAAAACCCTTTTTGCAGAGCCTGGGATCTGCAGCTCAATTCAAAGCATCAGATTAACACTCTTGACTCTCCTTGTCCTTTTCCAGGTGACTATTGTTCAGAAGAAGATCGACTTTTTCAATGTTCAGTCTAGATGTGGATCCAAAGACAATATCAAGCATGTTCCTGGTGGTGGTAATGTGAGTAACCGGTAGGGTTAGAACTCCTTGCTCTGAAAAATTGTATCGTTAGAAGCAGTTAACATTAGATATAGTTGTAAAATAGTGTAGAAAAAAGAGAAAAACAACCAAATATAGCATTATATTTCAGCTGTTTCTGATTAAAATAGGACCCTACACAGACATAATGTACATGAAATATCCTGTAAAAGGATTTGTGAATTGGAGCAGATACTTCAGGATATTTCCCACTTACGTCTAAGTTACACAAGATATTCTACTTGATTTGTTTTGATTTACAGTCTGGAGAAGTTCATTCTAGTCGCCGAATGTCAGAGCCAGTCTGCAGATTTGAGTTGTCAGACACCATAGAAAATTGCGTAGTGTATGATGGTCACCAACTCCGATTTTTTTAGCATCAGACTATGATTCCATCCAGTCAGAGGATATCAAACATGTTTGATATTTTCAGCTGATTTTAGAACACGTTGTTTTTATTTTTCACACGTCTCCAAGCAACAAGGTGCATGTTTCTGCGCGAGTTTGTTGTGATCGGAACAACATGAAAGTCTGGTAGTGTGTGATCCTTGTGTTTTAAAAAACTGCTCAGATTTTAAAAGTCGTGTAGTGGATTTCAGCCTTTAAACACCTCAAGCTTTGACTATGACTGCTGCATATTTCTAACAGACAGTTTTAAAAAGATAGTTCACCCAAAAATGAAAATTCTGTCATTAATTACTCATCCTCATGTTGTTCCAAACCCCTAAGACTTTAGTTCATCCTCAGAACACAATTTAAGATATTTTTAATGAAATCAGAGAGGTTTCTCTTTTCCTCCATTGACAGCCTAAGTAACTGACACTTAGAAGGCCCAGAAAGGTAGTAGAAACATCATGGAACTGGTCCATGTTACTCCAGTGGTTCAAAGCACTGTCTGTATATTCTGGTTTGAATAAGTAAGGCTGGGCAAAAAAATGCAAGTCCTCCTCAATTTCGAATTCTTCAGAGATTATTACAAATATTACAGCAGTGTTCCTCTTCCTCTGCTTGCAAACAGTGCAGCGCTTCCGGTACGGATTGTATCGTAAGAGCTGTGCTCTCGCCTCAACACAACATGCATGTGTCGTGGTGCTCTCGAGGATGGGAGAAAAAGAAGAAGAAGCTCTCGTGAACGCGCGTTGGAGATTGAAGTGAAGAAAATCGTGAAAGTGGTAGTTTTTTTTTTGTGCACAAAAAGCTTTCAGGTCGCTTCAGAAAATTACAGTTGAACCACTGGAGTAACATGGACCAGTTCCATGATGTTTTTATTCCCTTTCTGGGCCTTCCAAGTGTCAGTTGCGTAGGCTGCGTTTACACTAGTGCGTTTTTATTTGAAAACGCATAACTTTTGCTACGGTTACGCCCAGGGTTTGAAATTAACACCTGCCAACCCGCCAAATGATATCTAGCTTACTTGAACATACCCAGCGATGTAGCTACTAGCCACCGGGAGCACCGGGACATTCCCGGTGGGCCGATCGCCGCAGCGAGGGAGACCTTATATTAGGCGCTGTTTTTAAATTACAGTTGTGTGATATGACAACATTAAAGGTTCTGCCTGAAAACAGCCACGACAAGGTAAAATGCATGTAAACAAACTGCAATGTAAACAAACTTTAATAGCTTATTTCTCTTTAAATGTTTCATTCAAATTCATTTTAATTTAAGTAAAATGTTAAATCAGTAAGAGCCTGATTAAAGATAAAAATCAGTGTCTCTGTAATTTAGAGACACTTATAAATGAGGTGTTTTCCATTTACAAATATTATAAAGTTCGTAATGGGATAGTTCACCCAGAAATTAAAACTGTCATCATTTAGGCTACTCAGCATCATGTCATTCCAAACCTGTATTAATTTATTTCTTCTGTGGAACATAACAGAAGATATTTTGAGAAATTCAAAATTTGTTTGTCCATACAGTAGAAATCAAGAGTAACCAAAATGGTTTGGTAACATTCTACAAAATATCTTTTGTGTTTTACAGAAGAAAGTAAGTCATACAGGTTTGGAAAGACATGAGGGTGAGGAAAGGATGACAGCATTTATTAGCAGTAAATTTCCTATGTTCTAGCACAAAATCAATGCTTATACTGTCAAGTGCATTTCTATGTGACAAAAATGCAGTAGGCTATTAGTTTGTTGCATTTGCTGTGAATTCAGAAATATATCATTATTTGTTTTTGTCCTCATTTATTTATTTATTTACTTACTCCAATTGAAGGCCCTATAACACAGCAAAACATTCACAGGGGAACTTGAGGGCCGGATAGGCTGGATTTGTCCAGGGCCGAATTTTAACCCCAGTCCAGCCCTGTACCCGTCACTACGCAACAAATAATGGCGTGGCGGGCGCACTGGTTTCCTTTGCATTGAAGCAATAACAAAAAGTCAAAAAATGCCCGAAGACTCGCACCGTGTCTACACCAGATGCGACAAAATACTATAGAACCCATTATAATAATTGTTGCGGCCCACACTGGATGTGGCGCAGCACAGCACGACAAATCCCCGACAGTAAACTGATGCCTCGTTCTATTTATGACGTAGGCCTACTGTTTGACAAAGTACAAATGATTTGCAATGGTCACTTTGTCGCATCCAGTGTGGACAGCCTCAAGCTGTTGGCTTACCTCCGGCCTTTTTTTCATAATTTATTTGTTACATTTTTTTGGCTAGTAGAAATTATGAATGGCCGGTAACTTAAAAATTTAGTAGCCAAATTGGCTGGTGAGTGAAAAAGTTAATTTCAAACCCTGATTATAACATCATAACTATCATAGATATATGGAAGATAATCTGTGTATTCTGAAAGTAAAAATGTACAGTACAGCAACACAGTACAGCTACTGATGAAAATGACATTTTGTCACACTGGAAATTTTCATCAGTAAAATGTAATCATTCTCAGTAATGATGATGATATTGATACATCCTGTCACATGGTAACAGAAATGATTCATACCTGATTACAGATGTTGATGTCGACACCAGTCTTCAGGTAGTCGAGGACCTTCTCAAGGTTCCCTGCCCTCGCTGCCCGCAGGTAACTGGCATTGCTGTCCGGCTGCAAGTAATAAGAGAAAATACAGGAGTTGATTATTCCAATGACAAGGTCAAAGGTCAAATCCAGGACAACTTACGTCAAAACCGGATCAAATATGAACAAAGCAAACATATTTACAGCATTCAGCTCATTAAATCATTGAATTGCAAAGAAATTGAAAAAATTCATACCAACTCCATCTTTACTCAGTGCCATTTGTCTCCACAAACACACACACACATATCCAGGAAAACATCAGCTTTAGTCTACCAGTCGACATCCTACAGGGAAACTACGATCGCAATGTGACAGAGGATCAAAGTTGCACAGAACACCTAAAACATTGGCAGTCCATCTCTCAGCAGATATCCCAGCGTTCCAGCTGAAGATCCAGCCAAAAACAGCTCGTCTCTCATCAATGGATACGGAACAGAACACTAAATAACAGCTATTATTCTGACACAGGTTTCCGCCCACTTTCCCTCATGATCTTTCAGTCTCTCACTCAGAATTAGTTTTCTCTTCTCAAGCGTATATGAAAAAGAGAGCAGGATTTGGGAGAAAACAC
>NW_015544136.1:796774-832473 GCF_001515605.1 Sinocyclocheilus anshuiensis | reverse complement strand
GTCAAATCACTAGCCAATTTGGCGGGTTACTTTTCGTAAATTATGTTTACTAATTAATTTCTTGAGGAAGTTCATGTAAGCCAAATCTGCACAGATTTAGTGTAAATACTGAACTCGAGACTCATCATAATATATTAAATAAGCCTAATTGCGCATCATCTGGGCATATCTAGCTTACTTGAACATACCCAGCGATGTAGCTACTGGCCATCGGGAGCACCGGGACATTCCCGGTGGGCCGATCGCCGAAGCGAGGGAGACCTTATATTAGGCGCTGTTTTTCCCACGCGAACCACGCGAAACTGCAAAAAGCAAGTACTCCAAAAGTGTGAAGCGGTGCTACCCGGTGCATGCGCGTTAAAGCGGGCGCACTGGTTTCCTTTGCATTGAAGCAATAACGAAAAGTCAAAAAATGCCTGACACCGTGTACCGTGTCTACACCAGATGCGACAAAATACTATAGAACCCATTATAATCGGTGATGCGGCGGATGTGGCACATTCTATAAAATATCTTTTGTGTTTTACAGAAGAAAGTAAGTCATTCAGGTTTGGAAAGACATGAGGGTGAGGAAAGGATGACAGCATTTATTAGCAGTGAATTTCCTATGTTCTAGCACAAAATCAATGCTTATACTGAGTTTAATTTTTTTGGCTAGTAGAAATTATGAATGGCCGGTAACTTAAAAATTTAGTAGCCAAATTGGCTGGTGAGTGAAAAGGTTAATTTCAAACCCTGGTTACGCCTGTCATTTACACTACCCTGGCATTTTCGACCCTCAAAAACTGAGACTTTTGAAAATGTTGCAGACCCCGTTTTAGTTTGAAAACTCAGAGGTTGCATTTCAGTGTAAACGGATCAAAACTGAGACTTTTGAAAACGATGGCGTGACTGCCCACATTCGCTCTGCGTATGCTTGACGACCATGTAAACAATAACATCATGCTCATTGTTGTACCTGCATGAATGGTCATGTGACATGTGTTTTCGGTTGTATAGTGTAAACGGAGAACGTTTCTGAAACACAGTAAAAATGCAAATGTAGATGAGGATCGTTTTCATTTTAAAACGCCGTTTAAAAAAAGGCTGTCAGTGGAGGAACAGAAACCTTTCTGATTTCATTTAAAATATCTTCGGTTCTGTTCTGAAGATGAACGAAAGTCTTAGGGCATTGAAACAACACGATGTGAGTAATTAATGACAGAATTTTCATTTTTGGGTGAACTATCCCTTTAAGTATGCAAAGCTTTTAAAGACAGTTCTGCACACTCAAGGTGAATAGTCACCTTTTGTAACTAATGAAACCCTGACACACATACCCACAGTCAAAGCTTTTAAGTAGCTCTCCATCAACAAGTCAAGTATTATCTGCTAAACACCCACACAGCCAAAAGACAGTATTAAATAATTGTTTTTAAACTGTTAGATTAAATTAGATTAAAATTAATTCACTTATTTTTAACTTACTACTGAGCCTGAACATCCAAGATGTAATAATCCAAATTATTACTTAATTGCTTATTTATTACTTGCTATAAATTTATTGTACTATTATAATCCAAATACAATAATCTTAAATTTTAGCATATTAACCTTATGCTAGCACTTTATTTTACAGCCGTGTTCTACATGTACATGCTATGTACTTATTAAAGTGAATACAATAACTGGGTAATACAAACCATGAAGCTCATAATCTTAACCCATTTAGTTACCTTATATTACCCATCACTTTCTTGGGTAAGTACCAGGGGTGTGGACTCGAGTCACATGACTCTTGAGACTCGATTTAGACTTTGACAGCAATGACTCGAGACTTGACTTGGACTTGAGCCCTGTGACTCGGAAAGACTTTATGATCAGATCAGAGTCGTTATTACTCTAGACGCGTCCCTGCGTGCTTGCGCTTGACTGACAAAAAGCCAGAGACTGTGTTCAGGGAGCGCTGGCTATACAGTATATGCTAGTATAAATTAATGGAGTAATAGCATATCTTACGACAAAAGAACCGAGATAAGAAAAAAAAAGACATGATTCGTATATAGCTATCTCCGCCTTGAGGTTCCAAATAATGGCTCATTGGCTTAGATATAACACCAGAAGCATATATTCTTAAGCACACATGCAAAGTATGTTGCAGCTGTATTTCTATGAAATTCTTTTGTTTTAGCTATTCTGTTACTAATAAAATGTTTTTTTTTTTTGTTTGTTTTTTTCACTGCTTGTCCTATTTTGGCACAATCCCTAAACTGAATTTGAGTAGTTTTACTAAGGGCACCCATCTCACATGAAATTGAACTATGGGACTTGACTTGGGACTTGTCTGTCTTGACTCGGGACTTGACTTGGGACTTGTCTGTCTTGACTCGGGACTTGACTCGAGAATTGAATGCAAAGACTCGAGACTTACTTGTGACTTGCAAAACAACGACTTTGGTAAGTACATTGTATGTATACATAAGTACATGTACTGTAAAAAAGTGCAACCAACTTTATTAATATATTTTACGTTCCTGTTGATCTTTCAAGAGATGAAACAAAACAAATACAATGTGAACTGACTGATGGCTTTAGCTATGAGCTGCGCTATAAGGTGCCAGAGTTTTTTTTTTTTGAAGGTTTGGCTAGTCCAGGGACTGCGGCATGCCTGCACTGGCAATGCATTTGGGCAAGACATCCATCTAAATGCCTTTGCAAAAACTAGGTTCAATTAATTTGCCTGAATCCCCAGTGTTGGTATCTCCTCTTACCTGGTGTTCCTCCTGGTTCCTCTTGGTGATGCACCCGGATTGCTGACTGATGTTGCTGCGTTGCAGATGTGCTGCTGTGTAGACTGCATGCATGTACCATAAATTCCTCTGCAGGTGAAGATTGTGAAGGGGTCTCAGGTAGTCAGATATGCAGAAACAAAACTCCAAGGGATATGGATCTTCACTTGAGTGCTTGAAACTGAGCATGTGCATCATTACAGTGCTTGCAAGGCAAATTCAAATCCATTAATCTGTATTCAAATACCTAATTTTTCTTCCTCACACTTTTTTGCAACTCTTATCACCTTGAACTACTTAACAACTACTTACTCAATTCAGACATTGCTTTGTAGATAATTTCATCCTTAGGTGTGCTACTTTTTTTCTCTTCTATTCTGGATCATTTTACCAAAGATGCTGTTTTGTTGCCTTACAAGTGCTGGTATTGCCTTCAGAAGTAAATCTAGTTATATCTGAATTTCTCCTGAGACAGTAAATCAGATATAACATGCATTGTTGCATTACAGTCTCTTCCCTCTATAAGCCCTTGGGTGCCTTTGACTAAAATATTGAGTGAATCTCTTTTCTGGCTCAGTATTTGGGACAGAGAGGAAAATTTTCATGTCTTAATTCTTGTTTGAAAGGGTATTTACTCAATTCTAAATACCCTTCAAGACGTATTCAGACAGATTCAGACGTATTGTGACGTCAACCCAGTCTATATGCACACACTTTACTCCTCCAAAATTGAAATACGTCACTCCATTACATTTGCATGAAGTGTAGGTATAGTAAATTGGATTTATATCTATTTTGTGGTGGCCTATAAATGGAAGCAAGTTTCTTTGTCCCATGAACCCTTTTTGTTGTGAATAATGGTCATTTTCCTACTCCAGATCATCAGCTCCTCAGGTGCCTGAGCATGCGGTTCATTTCCTTCCCAAATGCTCTGGTTGATAACTGACTCTATTTGTTCCTCTTGCTTCAGGTTCAGATAGTGCACAAAAAGATCGACCTAAGCAACGTCCAATCAAAGTGTGACTCCAAGGGCAACATTCATCACAAACCAGGTGATATTTCAGTCAGATATGAAGAAAAATAGTATAAAAAATGCCATTAGGCATTTTTAGGCCAAACACGACAACCAACATTGCTTATTCATTGTTTATGCAAGTTTTATAATGTACAATTTTTTACATTTTATTTACTGTACCTTATTGGAATGGAAGCGCCATCCCTAACTTTATCTTCACCTCCAGTAAACTAAAAACAAATGGGAAAGGTTTTATTTAAACAGAAGTTGTACACTTTTATCTGCATTTTAGGAGGTGGAAATGTGGAGATCAAATCTGAGAAGTTGGACTTCAAAGCCCAGTCAAAGGTTGGATCTCTGGAGAACATTGGACATGTTCCTAAGGGTGGACAGAAGAAGGTATGTTCTTGACTTTATTAAACACAACACCATGAGTCAGAAATGTGCAATACTATGTTGAATTATTTGTCATTTGGATGTAGAATTAATTCACAATAATACAAATGCGTAAGACAACAGTGTTACGCTTTTATCTACTTTTATCTGTAATACTCACTTGAGTTTCCTTCATGTTAGATCTTGCTATGGTCAGCATGCTTCCTCCTGCTTGGCAGACTTCAATGTATTTCTTTTGCACATATTTTTGCCAACTTCTTTGAGATGCCTTTAAAAGATCTACTGTTCTGCACCTAATCTAGAGCAAATGTTATCCCGTGGTCCATTATTTATTTGTAAAATGTTTTATAAATGTTTATTTCATCCAAAATCTTAAACTCGGTCTGTATTTACTCGCTTCATGTTGTTCCAAACCTGCATGACTTTATGGCTTCCATGGAACACAAAAGTAGACGTTTAGCAGAATGTTTTGGCTCCTCTTCTCATTTAATGAAAGTGAATGGGGGCTGTCGGGCTTCAAAGACAGCCAGGACATGCAGAATTACTTTGTGTTCCACTAAAGGGAGAAAATCATATGACATTAGAGTGAGTAAATGAAAATATCTGTAGCTTTATGAAGCCTTGCCTCATTAAATCTGAATGAATGTAGTCTCAACACAAAACCAAAGTCTATAAAGGTATTTCATTTAAGGGTGCTGTATGTAGGATTGAGTGGTTGAACTAGGTATTGCAGTCCAAATTCAAAATATTGGAGAGGGTTATTTTCATCCGGCTCCTCCTCAGACTTGACGCACACGCAGGTTGCCAGATTGACCACACCAACAGGAACGAGCGCACTTGACGATGAATGAAATGAAATACGCTGTGTTTTCCGCCAACTGGCAACCCGGGGTGCCGAAATACAATGGGTAAACTGACAGTGGGCGGGTTTCAAAAACCAAAACAGACCGACATTCCGGCCCGGAACGCACATTTTCAAAGGAGAATAACTGACTGTAGCATTGTTTTTCAGATAAACAAATATGTTAACTTAGCATGTTTCTTAAATTTCTGCAAAGATATTATGGTATTTTTATGCTTTAGTAGAGTCAAAAACTTACATACAGCACCTTTAATATTATAAGTTCTAATGAATTACTTATAATTATGTATTAAATGAATGATGTAGGATGATTTTATATATGTAACAAATGAAATAAACGTACTGCAGAGGATTTACTGGATGATAGAAGCTGAGTGTCTTGCTCTCCTTCATCTTCTCTCTCTACTGAGCACATTTTCAATCATTTTTAAGATCACTGCATTTTCTAGTGCTCCCTTGCTTAGTGCTAACCATTCTTCCATTCAGTGATCTGCTGCTCCTGTGTTGTGCTGCTGCTTTCATGCGTTCACATTCAGAAACATTCAGGAATCAAGTAGGAGTGCTGATCTGCGAACTATTTGCAGCACTTTAAAGATAAGAAGCTTATGTAAAATCATGGATCTTGGATCTCAGATGAAAGTTTTGAATGAATCAGTAGAACTCTCATAGAATTCATTCAAATGTCATACTTTAAGTTGGTCCACTTGTAAGGTTGAATCAACTTAATTGTTGTGAAATGGGAAGAATGCTTTATGGTGGGTGGTGACATGTTTAAATGTATTTATTTTTTAGTCTAGCACTAGATACAGTACATCGTAAATATGGATTCACTTTAGTCTTCTGATCAAACTGTTTTTGCTCTTAACTTATTGATGGACATTATTATTTGATCCAAAGGAAGATGATGATAGAGTAGCTCGGCACTCTTACTTGGAAATATTTGATAAGTGTTGAGACAGCTTTACCCCATCTCCCAGCATTCCCTCTAGTGTGAGTGTGTTTTATCCCTTCATAACCTCATTTCATAATTTGCATCCCAACCCATTTTGTTTTGTTTACCCATAACCCTGTGAACTATGTGGCGTCCACGCTGTAGAGGGAGAAGGGGAAGGAAGCAGAGCCGCAGGCCGCAAATGCTTCCTCTAATGGGGATGCTGTTCACTCTAATGGTGGTGACATGACCTCTGACCTTCCCTCTGAAGGGAACAGTCTGGTTAAGTCAGAGGGCCTCAGTAAGTATATCACAGCAATTATGAAGTGTCAGTTTATGGTGTCATGGTTTTTATGTCCTGTGCTAGGAATAATTTTGTCAGCACTGTAATAAGTCTTATTTCAATTCAATTGTGCATTATCTTTATAATAAATGTTTTTGTATATTTCTGGTCCCGCTCATATGAGCAAATATAACTATGCTTATTAAAATGGGTTTAAAAGGTATATGCAAATCACTATAAGAAGACTAGTGCTGCAGCTTTATAAGTGTACAAGCCCCACCTTACCATATTGCATCATGTTGTCCATGTAAGTCCACTAGCGGGCAGCCTTACTGTATGACCTTCAGCTGTCTCTGAAAATAAAACGGGGATAGCAGATTATAACACATTACCACTCAAAACCATTTTACTTTTTTTTTTCTTTTTTTTTAAAGAAATTAAAACTTTTATTCGTAAGGACATTAAATTGATCACAAGTGATAGTGAAGATGCTACAAATATATTTCAAATAAATGCCTTTTTTATTTTCTATCAAGTAATCCTAAATAAAAAAAAGCATGGTTTCCACAAAAAGCACACTTGTTTTCATCACTGATAATAATAGAAATTATTTATAGGGCAGTACATCAGCATATTAGAATGACTTCTGAAGGATCATGTGACACTGAAGACTGGAGAAATGGCTGATAAAAATAAATTAAATTAGGCCTACATTTCAAAATATATTAAAATAAGGATCGTAATATTTCTAATATTACTGTTTTAGTGTGTATTTGATCAAACAAATGCAGCCTTGGTGATAAACTAAATACAAAATCTTAGTAACCCCAAACAATACATACGACTTTTAATTTTATTTTATGCATGTATGTATTATCTTACAAAACCTGACAATTGTTCATATCCATCCAATTTAATCCAAATTTTTCTTCCTTCAGATTGAGAGCCACAAGCTAAATTTCCGAGAGCAAGCCAAAGCGCGCACCGACCACGGCGCTGATATCGTGTGCCGGTCCCCCGACATTTCCACGGATGGATCGCCCCGCCGCCTCAGCAACGTGTCTTCCTCCGGCAGCATCAACATGACCGACTCCCCGCAGCTGTCCACGCTAGCTGATCAGGTGTCGGCCTCCCTCGCTAAACAAGGCCTGTGAGCTGCCAGCCGAAGCGTGTCGGCAACTGAAAAAAAGTTACAAATGTTTCTCCTTCAGTCCTTTCAAATAAGGTGCTTGTCGGATTTCTCCTAACTCAAGGTTGTCCCAGCGGCTTGTCTGCTTGTGAAATAATTTTTGCCTCCTGGCACGGAGAGACAGGTATTGATGTTATTGGCTTAGTATCATCAAAAGAAAAAATTACAATTTAAAAGGAGCTGGTGGTGTATTGATCCAAATGGTCATTTACAGCACTGAGTAGCCTGATTTTGTTTGTTTAATACCCCATTTTTTAAAAGAAACAACAATGACATTTGCTTTCAAAGCTGTATTTGCTTCGTTGCCTTATTGTGAATGTTTTTATTTACCATAACTTATGCACTCCTGTTTTGACATGCAGCAGTAGGGAAGGCAAACAAGCTACATGGTTTGGAAAGGTGCAGTTAATGATACTGGCTGTGAATTTGATAGGACAGAAACATTTCAAACGCTCTTAGGTAAAACTTGAGGCAATCAGGCTGTAGTGGACACATTTAACAGCAGTAGTGGCCTGCTATATAATTATTTAAATCAAACACATTAGCGATCACTATAGTGCATGTTTTGTTCCTTAATAAAAGCTGTTAAATTCACTAAACACCTCAATTGTGTGTTTGGTCCAAAATAAAACAGTAAAGACTTTGATAAATCATTATTCAGATCTGTTTGGGATGCTGTAATTCTAATATCATAAATTAGATATTTCTGTACCAGACTTTGTCTGTGAATTCTTTAAAACGGCACATCCTCATTCATCACCACAGCAAATTCTCAAGGCTTATCGGTCCTCGATTGCACTGGAAGTTGCATCGCTGTATGACATCTTCTGGCTTGGCCTCTAGTGACTCTTGACAGAGAAGAAAGCAAATGTCAATTTACAAAAATCATACAAAACTTTGAGATAAAGCTGTTGTAGTACAGGGCTCAACATTAAGGATTTTTGTCTATCTGGACAGTTATATAACATGTTGTGTCTAAAAATATATAACATACATTTTAATTTGAGATTGTCTTTTTAAAATGATTTAATGCAAGTAATTAGAAATGTAACGCCATGAAAGCTATGACATTTGGCGTATAGCTCTTGTTGGAAAATATAAAAAAATATATTAATTTTATTTTTAGCAACATTTTGTCTTAAAAAATTAGAGATGATCTATTTACAATTATTTAATGCAAATAATTAAAAATGTAACTCCATGAAAGATTAATTTTTACACAGCTTTGGGGGAGGGAAACATAAATGTCATATAACGCAAAACCTTACTGATAATATCTACTAATTAATGACAACCATTTCAGTGCATCCAATACATCGCTTGAAGTTTCAGTTTTCAAAACAAAAATGATTGCTATGATTAATACGTTTTATGAGACCAAATATAAGATGTAGTGACGGCCTTAAACAGGCCCCGGATCACATTGTCATCCTTATTGTTGAGCTCTGAAGTAGTTTGCCCTGCACAAGCCCCATCAAACTGATATCACTCTGTACATTCTCTCATTGTTTCCTTTAACTCATCTCTGTATGGTCACGATGCTTCTGTATTGATGGATTTCAGCTTCTGCGTATAAAATGCTGTTCCAAAGAATGTGTATGGACCAAAGCAAAGGACATGAGGATTTCAAAGCACTCAATAAAATAACTAACATCATATCGGGAAATCTCATATTGGGAACAGACAGCTGAAAAGTGCCTCCCGGTGTCCATCAGCTGCATTTGAGAAAACAACTATCTGTTTTAAAGATTCTCTGTGGTCTAAGATGGATTCAGTCATGTACAGAGTTGATTCACAGAGCAGGACATTTAACACGTTAGTCAAGCTCCCCTCAGTACTAAAGCCTTCAATATAGTCATCAATCCAAACCACAACGCTCACACGCTGCACATTCCCAGCATGCAATGGACTTCACCCATGGTCTTGAATATAGTAACCAGTCACCACATCCCCGTCCAACTGTTTAGAAAACTACCTTTACTAGAGCGTTTAACTCATCTTAAAACATGCAAAGAAAGAGGGAAAAAAAAGTGGAGGAAGACTGAAGGAATGAAGCTACCTGCTAAAATCCAGGTTTATGTTGCACTCTTTTTTTCTAATAGTATTGTGTGGACGATGTTAAAGATGTACGAATGTGTTCAGATGATCTGATTTGGGTCTGACACTAAGCTTTTTATTTAATATCCGCAGTGCATTGCAGCTTTATGCTCATTTGAAAGTGAATGCACTGATTTGACAGAAGAGCTGCCTTTACACAAACTACATTACTCATTTAGATGTATATCTTGCGTTTAGAAAGGGGTATATAATATTAGGTAAAATAGGGGGAAATTTGCATCCAGAATCCACAATATCAGTAAAGGATTTGCCTAGTGCCACATATATCTCACATGACCCTGTGAGACGCTTTAGACGGATTGCTGTAAACCCAACATTGGCCGTCCTTTGAACAGCATGCTGCTAACTTAAACCTGAGCATTTCGACGTGTGGGTTAAGCTGAAGAACAGAATTATCAGATAAAATGTTTAAAAATGGCACTGGATAAGGCCTTTTAAGTAATTCTACCCTTTAGCTGTTTCAGACGGTTCTGTAATCTGTTGACCGGTCGCGAGGTCTCTCTCTATCTCTCTCCTCCGTTTAATTTCCCGCCTCTGCTCTTCTCATCGCAGTTCTTCATTCTAGCTTGAGAGTTGTGATTGTCTTTATCGTAATGTGTTTTATTAATTGGTTTACACTGATACTCCTTGCTGTAAACGTGAATTTGGAAATAAAGTCCGTATTAAACTGCTTTCTGTGTCCTTTGTTTTTTGTAAAATGACTCTTTTGGTCTCCTGTCCCCCTTAGATTAATTCATAATTAAGTGCACGCAACGCGTTATAAACACTAGATATTCTTAAAGGTACAATGTAATTTTTTTTCTTAGGTAAAAAGTTTCACGTGAAAAAAAAAACAATAGCTTATTGAAAAATCTGTATACAATCATGAACACTTCAGGAGCCAAATGAAAGCGGTTTTAATTTACATGGCGCGGGTCGCCTGGTGTTCAGACCACATGACGAGACGAATAACTTACTGTGGAACGGAGTAAATTAACAACGGTTAACGGCGAATAGCACAACTTTTTTTTTAAATGTATTTGGTAACCAAATTCTTCCGAATTTGCGTGCTGCAGCATTATGGCCGCTAGGCGTCAGTATAGACTGTATAGCTGTGCCTTTCCAATTAACTCAAAGAACATGCCTGTAGTTTTTTTTTTTTTTTTTTTTTGCTTTTATCTACCATTAGTGGTCTTTAGCTTTCTTTCACACGGTTTCTGGTGGTTTTACCCGAGTGAACCTTTATCTAGGTCATTACAGTGCAGATAAATGAGTTACCACAACCTTTCTGCACTTACCTTTAACATTAGTGTGAACAATTGTAATGGGTTTCTAAAGGTTTCATATATAAAAACCACAAATGTATATAAATGTTAAAAGAAATGCAAGGTCCAATCCAAATCCTTATTGATCCAAGCAGAATATCTGTAATGAATTAACTTAAACTTCATATATGAACCGGATTGAAACAATTAATAGAACAGAAAGACAGAAGACATTTGAGTACAATATAATTCACTTTTAATTTGAGAAGCACAAACGTTGCCTGTCTGTCAGATCGGCCAATTATCCATAAACATTTTTTTTTTTCATGTTGCCTCTCCATAAAGAAAGTGTTAAATATTCTCATGTGTCTTCTCCCTAGACAATCAGGACAGCTACAGCCTGAACATCAAACACAGTAAAGAATCAAACAAGGTATGTACAAAATAAACTGTTTTTGTTGTTGTTTTGTACAAACTATTACATGCTAAAGGATATACCAGACTCACCCAAACCTCATTCACCACATTGGAAATTCAAAGTATGAAAATAACTCGCACGATACAATATTGGCTTTTGAAAGCTAGTCAAACCTTATGGTACATTTGCCTGATAAGTACACAGAACCCCACAGAAAGAGACATAAAACCATAATTAATGATATTAAGAATGAAAGGGGCGGTGGGTTTCTCAGCAGGAAATGGGACAGTCGTGGATGGTCCCCTTACGATTTGCCACACAACCTCAAAAGATGAGATTTATCTGACACTATGATCGCTGTTACGCTCCAGTGAAAAGGAATATATTAAGGATTTCTGGTTTACATGACACCCCTTAAACAAGAACAAATGGCTACAATAGCTACGTGTGACGTGTGACGACGGATACAGAGAAGCTACTTATAAAAATCTTAAGTAACTGGTGTCCGCTATTAGACTTGTACATTCGTATTAGTTAAAATAACAGGAGGGAGTTGCAAGCAGTGACTGGGGAACTAACAGAAATCGTTCCTCATCAAAACATGGCTGTGACCGACAGCAACTGAGGAGCCAACAAATGAAAATCTGCCAAGTCCTTTCTTATCAAGCACTCCAGCTAACATTATTACTCGAACATCAAGTTACGGGATTTGACGATGGCTGTAGGTATTGCAGATTGTGTTTTATTAAACGAAGACAAAGTTTAGACCTGACCAATCAATGGTAGAGCTCCTTTAAATGGGGTTGGAGCTAAGTCGAAAGAAAAACCGAGTCAAGTGTCAGCACATTTCAGTTTATATTGGAGTGACTGCACGTTCTCTGGACTAACCAGATCATGCATAGCAACGTCAAGTGCTTCAAAATGCACACCCTCAATAAGTTACAGAGTTGCAGCGAGTGGAATCTAGTCTCAAATGTTAGCGTCCTGCGCATGTTTATTCAGGTGCTGATTGTAAAGTTACGGACAATTGTCGTGCAAGAGACCGACCAATCAAGTGCTCTAATCAAACGGTGGCATTTAAAAAGCGCATGACAGCTACTCGTCACTTTCGTTTTCTGGCTGCGATGAAGGCACCTGCTCTCTCCGTCACTTTGACAGAAGTGGGGCACAGACAAACCACGGTATTCACGAGAACATGGGACTGAAATCAAAACCAGATATTGGAATTTATGCAATTCCCAGGCATCAAATACGGGGAAGTTTGTCTGTTTAAAATAATAAGCAGGGAATGTGTAGAGAAAAATAATTTAAAAATGAAGACAGGCATCTGTACCTTCGTGCAAGTCTCTTGTAATCATAATTGTTGGCTTTATTTTAACGCTTTATCACTCCATTATAAACTGCAAGGTTGAACGAGTAATTTTATGTGGGATATTGGAAAAATCTGAAAGGGTACCACACACACAATGCAAGCTGAGCCCCTCAGTACAACAGCATGCTAAGGGGGAAATGCTCTTCAGCGATATACAATACGTTTCTGAGCTGCTTATTTTGGTTTAGCCCTCAAGCTAATTTCTTTCTTCCTTTTTATTTTTTTAAACATTTTTATTCTTCAGTGACCCAAAAGCAAGACTGAATTAAAACAGGTCTTAATATATATCTCCATACAATTCACTAAAAACCGTGAAAGAATTTACTGATGTTTGAATATCAAACAACAGGGACTTTCATTCATTTTATTTCATTTTATTTTTTCATCTACGTTGCTGCTGTTTCAGTTTCTGAAAGCTGGTGGGTGGGCAGAGTCTAGGCTTCATTGGTGAGTAGGTTTGGGTGGGTTGGTTTGTTTTTGCTTGGCGCCGTCATTGCCGAGAGGTGATGAAGGCCCAGCGTCAGACTCCGACTTGGACGATCTGCACCCGGACACCCGTCGAATGGTCCTACAGGGCCTCTCGCCAGCTGGACTGTGATGGATTTCGCTCTCCTGCTGTGGATCCACATCCAGCGGAAATGTCCGGCATTCCCATGGCTGTACCGGCTGGGGAGCCCGTAGGGGACAAACAGAGACACACTAAGTAAATATCTGCACACATAATAAGACAAATGCACCAAAAGGGCAAAAAAAATCTGGTAACCGGAAGGTTGTTAGTTTCCTAATTCCACCTTAGTTGCACCAGTGGGACAGCCCCTGTATTAAGTGTACTGCAGTACAACTGAGCACATGTGACTTTGAACGTACAATAAAGCCTCTAGCTTTACCGGAAACACTAGACATCATCAATTCTAGGAAATTTACCAATGGTGGTTCTATATCGGGCGCCTACCATTTCCTCATAGGTATCTGGGGTGGAGCAACATGTGTCCTCGTTGGACAGCAGCCGTTGGGAGTCTCTGGAGCCGGGCGTGTGCAGGCCAGACAGCATCAGCATCTCTGGACTGACAGGGCTGGATGGAGATGCCACCGAGTTGTACTCATGCAGCAGGTGGAAATATGCCGTGTCTGGAGATGAAGGCTGCGGCGTGGAGGGGTTTGTGCCACACAGCAAGGGGGTTGTCCGTCCATCCACAGACTTGTATGACCTGTGGATAAAAGATTAGCCCTTATCATCATGTGTGTTTAGACTCTGGTATGAATGCGGTGAATAAGTGTAAACACTGCCATCTGAACTTTGGTGCACACCAAACAAGAAAAGGTGGGTCTTAGACTGCTTCCAAACAATCTCTGGTGCAGTTTGACAAATATGAATGCAACATGGACCAATGACATCTAAACTAACCAAAACCTATTACAGTTTGGAACAGGCATCGGAACGGCCATGTCCTTGAAGCAGATCTTTCTTTGTGCATCTGAGATGACGTTGTTGTAATGCTTTTTGCTTCAGTATGTTCTCATTGTACTGTTGAGGTAAGTGAACAGCCTGGAGTTGTTTTTCACTGCAATTATTCTCTCATGTTTAAAACTGTTAACTCGTTTGCCATCATGAAGTACAAAACACAAAGGAGAAACTGCAATTGTTCCTAAAAAGGGCAAAGAAAAGCAGTACAAGTTCTGTTCCCCCACCTGCTGCCCCTTCTCTTTGCAATGTTGCTGGCACTCCAACTCCATCGGGAGCGCTCCTGCTCCTCATACGAAAGGTAAAGCTGAGAGAATGTGACATCAGAGAGATCCTCAATCTGAGGGAATGGGAGAAAATTATTAAAAACATACACCAGGCAGTATTCAGGGATGCAGGCAATTAAAAAATGACAAGGGAGTCCTAAAATTAAACATTAACAAGCCAAATCACAAATTACAGAATCACTGTGGCTGAGTGTAAACCCATTTATCAATAAGTGGTAATTTTCTTTTTTAACAGATAGAACTCAATGTGTGAAAGTAAATAATTGTCTTTCACATCAAAAGATCATTAGTACAGGTGTTCCACAAGGCTGTGTCAGTTCACCCATTCTTTTTACACTTTTTTTTACAAATGAATGCTTAATTATGCATTCACAAAACAATATTTTTAAATATTCAGATGGCACAGCCATATTAAGTTTACTGTGTTCACGACAATATTAGCACCATCTACCAGTCAGAAATAAGCCGGTTTGTTGACTGGTGTGATAAAAATGAGTTAATAATAAATACAATGAAAACAGAGGAGATTGTATTTGACCCAAAATGCATAGGTGATCATCGTCAAGTGGTTATACATGACCATTACATCGCCCAGTCACAGACCTATAAGTATCTGGGCGTTTACATAGACAGTTCACTTGCATGGAAAACACATACTGAACAGATTTTTGACTGTCTAGATTTTTATCATATTGGCAGCCATTTTAGCTCAAAACCTACTGAGCTGCCTACCAAGAAAGCGTTTTGGGGCATACTCATCTTACATGCTTGTCTAGGTAGGCAGCTTACAGGCTTGAGAAACAGCCTAAAATAACTGTTGGGTGACCAACTGCATGGCCGTACCTCCACTGCATCATCCTCTTCAGATATTGGTTTTGCAAAAATGTCCACTTCTCGCCAACTACAATTAAAAAGCAAAGGGTAACAAATTTAGTAGGTAAAGAACAAATCTTTGAATATATAAGGCTAATGAACACAGGTATGGATAGACAGTTTGAGTCTCTGACCTTGGGGTAAGGATCTCTTTATACTGTAGTTTCTCCACTCGGGTGGTGGCGGCCACAGACATGGGGATGACGATGTTATTGATATCAAAGGGGCTCTCTCCTCTCCGTCGGCGAATAGTCTGAAAGAGTCACATACAGACTTAAGTAACTCGTTCTCATGTTTACACAAACAGACTCGGAAGACTTTGAAGAGCATCTTACGGCGGCACTGCTGTTGAGGTGAAGGGGTGTGGAGGTCTCGGAGATTGATGGCTGTCTCATCAGGAGGCTGTGGGTGGGCGTGTTTAGAGCGGACAGAGATGGGCATGGACTCCCCATGTCCATATTCAACTTTGGAGCATCTATAGACAAATCAAAGACAGTGCTGAGTTACAGGACTGAACTCAATGGTGATTTAGAGGGAGAGGGAAGCAAATGTGACTGAAGCCAATAAAAGAAGGAACGAGAAAAAAAAGAAAAGAATGAACAACATACTCTCTGTACGGTCCAGCGAGGGTTCACGAGGTCTCTTGCGGCCGTGACTCCTGTCAAAAGAACTGCTCTGGCGGAAATGCTGGCGAGACTCATGTTTACTGGCACTGATTGGGATATCTAACTGATGCTGAGAGACCTTCTCTGAGCGCACCTTATGATGCGACAAACCTGAGAGAAATGGCAAACAGAAAGATAAATAGATGAAGATGAAACAATTTAGTTTTTGCTGCATATTTCAAATTGTTTTTTTTTTTACATAGTTTGTTCAATTATTTACACTTGCACTTATTTTTTACATTTATTTTTAACTCAATTTTTAATTGTTACTGTTATCTGTTTTACATTTCTGTTTCAGTTACTCTGCATCCGTTGTCTTTGATTATATATATAAATTTTTGTTTATCGATTTACATGTTTATTTCTACCTAATTTTAACTTCTCTTTTAATCTGTACTGTTTTCCATTTTAATTTTTAGTTTTTTCCCCTTCTTAATTTGTGTGTTGTGTTCCACTTATTATTTTGGCCATTTTAAACAGTTTTTTTCCCAATTAACTTAATTCAATTTTTAATCTTTAATGTTTTTCTTTCTTTGCCAGGTACTCTGTATACTTTGTCTTGGCTTATTTTACATAATTTATGTACAATGAATTGCATTATTATTTTGTTTTACCTTTATTTCTAACTTCATTTAAATCTTCACTGTTATTCATTTTAATATTTAAGTTTATTTCACACGTGTTAATTTTATCTTTATTTCATTTTTAATATGTAATATCCTTTTTTGTCACTATATTTTACGCAACGTACATACTTTTGCGATATTTTTCTTGAACATCTGCTAAATGTTTTTGCAACACGAATACATGATTGTCATGCCAAAATCTCTCAATAAATTGGACTAAATAATACACAACTACCAATAATAGTAATAGTAATTTCTTTATATTACACATGACTCAACTCTACAATTCACAGCACTATATCGGGACGTCTTTCAGAGTTCAATAATTCATTCATGGAATATGAAAGAAACAAATACAGTCAGCAACTGTGGCTGGACTTATATGATGCCAGAAATAACTGCTGAGTCACTGCAACGAGGGTCTGGCAGAGAGCAGCTAATGACGGCCAGACACTCACAGGTCACTTTAACTGCCCATAGGGGCAGTCATATTTAGACCAAATTTAGACTCTCCTAAAGGTGTGAGAATTTGCCTCCATTAGAGAAAACTCAGCTCCTGACATTTCAGATGCTGAGGAAGCAGGGGATTTGCACACAATTTTGTAGACTGGCCTAGATGTTAGCATGCACGATACAGTCATTCAGGGCACACAGGTTTGACTCCAGCTCCCTTAATTGCCTATTTCCTTTCTCTTTTCAATGTTAATAAAAGCCCTTTAAAGTTAATAAATGAGGTCTCTTGGTGTCTTTAGTTGTTGTTTTCACACTTACGGACTGCGGAGAGGAGAGAGTTGGCGAGCTTGTGTTTGTCTTTGGATGACGGGTCTGAGATGCGGCTACCCAAACACAACTTATGCTTGAGCGAGATCTTCTTGATGGGCCTGATCTTCTCCAGAGGACGATTCTGCCAGTGTCCCTTCAGCACACGCTGCATATGGAGATTCATCATCACATCTGAGAGAGAAGAAGACAGAGTTAATCATCTGAAACAGTCTTGCATTGGCCGACATCAAGCCCACTAATTTTTCACTTCCCGTTAGACAAGTGCAAAATAACTTTTTTCCTTGTTAAATATCCGGTTTCGCTTTGAGAAACATCAGATAGTGAAAGTAAAATTGGTTGTGAACAGATTCAAGATGACTTTAAGACTTCCAGGGAATTTTTTTTTTGTTGATGCCATTTTTACAGATGGGCCAGAAATAGCAATAAGAGGTCAAGTAATTATGTGGAAAAAGGGTGAAATGGGATTGGGAAAGTCTCTACTAACTGGCATCCAAGTGGATTTACAATGCATTTAAGGAATACCATAAGGCAAGGCAAGTTTATTTATACATCACATTTCTTACACAATTCAAAGTGTAATTCAAAGTGCTTTAACTAATGATTAAAAATAATGAAGAAATAATAACCAATAAGGCTGCACTTTAAGGTGCCCTTGTTAAAGCGTAATTATACATTTAAATACTGAGCAATATAAATTAACAACCTGTACTTACTATAAGGTTAGGGTTAAGATTAGGTTTGGTTTTGGGTTATTGCATGTTACTCTGCATATATGTAACATGTAAAAAGGACATTGTAAAAAATGTTTCCAATAATAAAAAGTTAAAAGTTAAAAAAATAAGTTATTTAAAAATAAATAAAGGTATACATTAAAATGTGTATGAGAGACATAAAATGACAATTATGTGCATTCTCTCGGAATCAAACCCAACACCATTTTACATAATACTCACTTCAAAATGACTTTTCATCCTTTGGCTACTTTACTAATGCAAATAGTGACTGACCTAATGCTCTGCAAACATCTAAATCAGTGACACAAAGTGTCATGAGTAAATTCTCCAGCAGAAGGCATCAGAGCTTGACTCTAGTATTCATTGTACTGAGGTTCCTCTTCCTTTTTTCCCTCCATCTACTCGAGTTTCACCCATGGTGTCACCTGCCTCTTCTACGCCCATCATTCATTTGTACAACAGATGCCAGATTAGAGAGGACAACCGGTTCATATTAATGAGGGAAGATACGTCTCTCTCAGCTAGTCTGACAAAGCTAGCTGCTACTGGCACGCTTCGAGTCAGATTGCACTGCTCTTTAAAATGGTTATCACTGCAAAGGTCAGGCAGATGAATGCTTGATCAGCTAATCTGACCAGCACAGGGAAGGACCGCTGATCTAAGATCAGCTCTTCAAATTCAATGTAACTGAATTCTCACAGACATGAAAAGCAAAAACTGTTCTGAGATCCCAGCACTAATGACCTGCTCCAAACCCAGATCAGTCTGCAGGTAATTTTAGGAGGTGCAATAACCAGATCCAGAATAATTAACACATAAATTAACACCAAGTTGTTATGCAGTAAAAAATAAAAACCTTATTAAAAGTCCTCATTCTTGAGGCAATCTGTGGGAAATGATCAGCAGGGATAGATAGAGCTGTGCCCAAAGTATACTTGGGCCGTCCACGTTCCCCAACGGTCTGTGTGATGCTACTTTTGACATCAGAACTGTATACGGACATCCGCACACACCATCTACATGCATAGCCAATTTTGGTAACCACGCGGACGCTTTACGTACAACAACAACAGGCGTGAGGTGAATGTTGAGACAGAACGAGTCTACTAGGTCCATGCTTGCTCATCCGGGTTTGAGTATTCTATGAAAGCTGTGCAGACAAGGCTGTCCATGAGACGGAGCAGAAAGTGAAGCATAACCGGGCCTTGATGCTGTCATTGTTTTTGTCCATGTACATGTATGCATACTGGAACAAATGAGAGAAACAAACAATTAAAGGACAGGAGTGTGTCCTCACCATCTGTAAAGGAGAGGATGGGGTGAACGCAGTGGTCAAACTGTGCCAGTCTGTCCAGTAGGGGGAGCTGGTGCTGGGTGTCTGCAGGAGGGAGAGCACGTCCACTGCACATCACACACTGAGCGTTCAGCTCACAGCCACAGCGAGGAGCCACTGACCTCTGAGCCTGACAAGGAGAGAAGTTAGTGCAAATGTATGAATGGTATGAAAAAAAAGAAACATATCAGCCCTGCACTGATAGATGACTACACAAAAGAATAAATAACATTCAATGTACACTACAGTTTTTTTCTTTTTCTTCAAGAAATAAATAACTTTATGGAAAGGACACACTCAATTGATCATAAACAAATGAACTTTTTTTTTATAAATGCTGTTCTTCTGATCAAAGAATCATGAAAAAAATGCATCGTTTACACAAAAATACTAAGCAACAAATCTGTTTTCAACATTAAGATGATGCAGTAGTATTTTTAATAACTAACATTAACAAAGATTAATAAAAACAAACGTGTTGCTCATTGTTAGTTAATGCATTAAATATAGCGAATAAATAGATCCTTTTTGTAAAGTGTCACTTTTGAACTAAAGAGTGGTTTATGTAATAATTTATCAACACAATAGTGTATCAATAGATACTAACAAACACAGAAATATTTACTGACACTAAAACTTTTCAATTCATGTAAAATGACTTCTGCAAACATTTTTCAGCAATGATTTCACAAATTCTGGACATCAATGAACCATTCAAGTTTTTTTTCTAAATGTTTTGCAGCCTTAAATTCTGAATAGTGTATTTAAGACAATAATTCGTGAACACACTGCACATTGTTCTTCTGTGTCCAGCAGCAATCCCAGCCCTAACCTTGGTAGCATCAAATGTGAATCATAGAGAGTTTTGCAGAAGCGCACGTGAACGGATCATCTCCTCCACATTAATACCAGCTTCAGCACAAAATAAACATGACTAAACATCCTATGGTAAGCTAAAAGAAAGAGTACAACTTTACAATCCCTATCCTGTCTCATGTAATCACTCAATCAGTGTTTTAGCCACGAATAAATTACTTAAATATTTCTCTTTGTGGAAAAAATAAAATAAATAAATACATAAATAGCTTGCATGGATCGTCATCAAATATGCTTTTTGTGAATGAAATGTCTGGAGCACCAGCATCCAAAATTTAGATCTGGCAGTGATCAGCCTTTCCCTGTCTTGAGGTACTTGAGTCCCCCCTTCAAACCTGATGCTCTCACACAAATCTCTCCAGCAGATGACCACACATGGATCCTGAGCTGCTGACCCAGTTTTGCATGTGGCAGGTTCCCTAGCGCTCATGTGCTCGTGTCATTAACCCAGAGCACAGCACCAGAGAGAAAGAGAGAACGGGTTGCTATTGGCAACTGTGCCCAGTTTTTCCGAGCCTATTCAAACAAAAGTGCTTCACATTAAAGCACGACAGTTTTTACATGGACTATCATCTATGCAATCACACAGAAAACACCTGGAATTACAGCACTGATCTGGTTTCTGAATTGTAATGAAATGCAACTTCTGCCAAGTGTTTTGTGATCAATTTTGTACATTTAGAAACAGGTCAACTCAAGATCTAACAAAGCTTTTATATGCAAGTTAAACAAAACTATTAAACTTAGAGATAAAAGCTATACTGTTAACAGTTCTGCATCTCTGCACTTTTAAACAGACAATATTCAATCGTGATCTGTAAATATAAAAAGTAGCCAATTTATATTTTTTTTATGTAATTAAGGTTGTGTTAATATATAATACAGCTAATAAAAACAAATCTAATTGCTTAACACTTTTAAAATTAAAATTATATAGAAAAAACAACAAAAAAAAAAAAACATGCAGTTACTTTTAATAAAGCAGAAAACACAGAGATTCAGCTAATCAGCTAGCCGTATGCTTCTATCTGTCCGTGTTCAAACACAATGGTGGAAATTTTAAAAGCTTCTGCCTCTAACTGGGGCAGCGTTCATCTGGAGTGCCGGTTATAAATTTAGGATTGGACAGTACTTCGGTTAGCAGGTAGTTTATAACTGGCAGTGTGAGTGAATTTGGCTGTTAGTACATTGATGACACTGGCGGCATTTCTCATAACATTTTCAGGAGCGTCGTCTCTGAATGACATCCAAGCGCTGTTATTTGTAATGGAGCTGTGCTTGACTGGGGTTGCACTTATTGTTTTAGCACATGCCTGCACATTCTCGCTCACAGTGGGCCTGTGTTATGGGAGGAATCGAGTTTTAAAGGCGGTTCAGAGAGCAAACAGATCTGTAAAAGAAGTGCTGAGACTTTGTAGCCATCTTATGAATATGGCAGATACTACTAGGGCTGGGTAAAAAAATATCGATATCTCGATTTGAATCGATTCTCATTTTTACGGAACGATATCGATTCTTAAATCCCAAGAATCGATTATTCTAGCCTGTTTTCAGTTAATGGACGCAACATTGAAGGGCACCTCCCATCCAATAAATCGCAATAAGCATTGTGCTTTGGTATTTCTTTTATGAAAAAGTTTTAGTTTTAATTTCAAATTCTGTCCATTGTATTGCAGCATTCAAACAATAAATGCCGTTTTGGCGCCATTTAATGTGGAGTGACAGATCACTGTAGCGCCTCAATCAACAGATGCGACAGCGCGAGGCGCACGTGAACGGATCATCTCCTCCACATTAATACCAGCTTCAGCACAAAATAAACATGACTAAACATCCTATGGTAAGCTAAAAGAAAGAGTACAACTTTACAATCCCTATCCTGTCTCATGTAATCACTCAATCAGTGTTTTAGCCACGCAAAGACGTCAATATAACGGCTTGTAAACAATGTCACGTAACATCACATTTACCTCAGAAAAAACATTCTGTAACTATAATCTCATTAATCAGCTAGAAAAATAAACTGCAGAGAGGGGCATTTTGCTAAATATATGCATCATATAACATATACAATATAATTTTTACGGTTCTTCAATGTTTAATTTATGTTTGAATAAATCCATCAAGTTTTTATGACAGCCACCATTTAAATGTTTATATTTAAAAAAAAAAAAAAGCGAATTGAAGTAGAAATAATGTAATGTTAAAAACTTCATTAAGTGTAATTTTAGCAGTTGTACAACAAATCAGTATATTGTAACCTTCAATATTATAGTAACGTAGTACCAACTGACTGTATATTTTACATCATTAGTTGAGAGATTTTTTTTTCCTTTAGAAAATTTGCCATGTACTGTACCTGATATGTATCCAAAATAATCGATATTGAATCTAATCGAATCGGTAATTGAATTGAATCGCAAGCTTGTGAATGAGAATCGAATCGAATCATGAAATTTGTGTCAAAACCCAGCCCGAGCAGATACGGTTCCATCATTCAGAGGGCAGCTGTTGGACTGTTACACCACGTCCTAACTGGCCATGAGGCGATGAATGATAAAAGTTGTCTTTCATGTAAATCCAAGTTTCTGTCCTAACCAGCCAAACTACATTTTTACAGCTACTTGGTTACTATTTCACACAGAAAAACCACCAAACCAAAATCCTGCAGAGAGATATGAGATATGCAACAAATTCTTTCCCTTGTAAGGTAATTATCACATTTGGAGGATAAAAACTTTGAAAACCCCTGCTTTAGTCATTCACAGCAACTTCAAATGACACAGCAACACATTAAATGACAAATGTGACAGTTCTGGAGCAGTACTGTGATTTCTGTTTTAACACTGCTTCTATTTAATCTGTAACCTTTGTAAGAAGCCCGCTGGGACCTTAAGGAGCTCACTGGATCTTCAGTAAAACACTTCCACAGGTGACACTGAAAGAGCTTGTTTCTGAAGTCTCGCACACCTCTCTCACTACTTTCAGGGCACATTCATACCTAGTGACCTTCAACGACACGTCTTACTGCAAAACTTTTGTCTCTTTTTTTCAAACACTAAAGGTGTGGGGTTTAAAAAAAGAAATCTAAAAAGTATCTATATTAGACAGTGTAAACAGCCCTCAAAACTACACCAACCTCTTAAGATCTTGAGAAGGAACACGATTCTCCTTACCTTATGATTGAGACTGGTGAGCGAGCCGGGCCGGAGTACTCTGCGTTTCCTGCACGACAGCAGTGGACGTGTGCGGGCTGCCACGCATGTGCTGTCGTGCGCAGGGGAAGCCTGAGGTCCCATCTCCAGCTTCTGCTGAGACTCAGAGCGGCTCTGCTCGTCTGGGTCCGAGGTGACAGGGGAACTAGGCCGTAAACTGGATGAGGAGAAGAACATGACATTTTGACAATAAAAGTGTCATTTTTAATGAAGGGAAAAAAATGAACGCATGCACATTTAAATGATATATATTTGTGTCTTTCATACCTGTTGATAACACCATTGACCTGTCTCACAGGTCCACAGCTTCTCCTCAAGCATGTTTCTGTGACGATACCATTGGATGATACAGACGTTTCCACTCCAACAGTATCATGCTCCTAAAAAGACAAAAAGCAAATGTGATGTTGGAAAGGACATCCCACCAGTACCCCCCCCCGAGTTGGTCTGGATGAGTCGAATGGTTCTTGCTGCATTTCTTCACTACTCTCTATGGATGAAAAGGTCAGGAGTGCTTTGCATACGACAGACAAAAGGACTGAGTGTTTGCAGCCCCTCTTCTCAGTTCTTTTGCTCAACAAACCCAGCATTCTTTTAGGCTGTGCGTGGGCCCATATCATGAGGGTTTTATCTGTTTGTGTGGGAATTAAACTAATGGATCTTAGACAGAACATTTTATTATAGATAACTGATTACTTATAATCTGGTGTAACAGCAAATAACACATGCTTCTAAATTGAGTTCAGGACTAGACTGACTCTGTTATGGGTCTGTGCTCCAGGCCTTACCCGTGGGACAGGGCAGGTAATGGTCTCTGTCCTTGAATCACTGCTGTCTTCTGGTACTGACTCACACACTGAGCTCTCTCCAAGCACAACAGAGCCCTATCAAGAAACAAACACAAATTATAGACCAAAACTTGGAGACCTTGTTTTCCCTCCCCAGTCAAAATCTTCTAAAAACCTCTCTTTTAGATTAGCTAAAAACAAGTTCCTCACTGCAGAGAGAGCAGAACAAACATTTATCTGCAGTAACAAACAACAGAAGATCTGCAATCTGATGCTAGTGTGTTATGAGTTTAATTTAAATAAACAACTTTTGAGATCAGCATCTGTGCATTATAAATATATTTCTCACAAAGTCATTGTAGAAGCAAGGTCTTGTTAAAAACTCTGTTAAACTCTGTCTCTGTTAAAAACAGAGTTTGTTTACAGTCAATATTACATTTATCAACGCCTATCGCATGCACATTACATTTTAAAAAAACCTGACAAATGTATAGAAAAAAATTGGCTATATGTTAGATGTTTTTGAAAGAAGTCTCATGCTCAGCAATATTGCAATTATTTGATTAAATCAGTACCGTTTTAATCAAATAACTGCAAGAACAGTAATACTGCAAAATATTACAATTTAAGCTTTTCTATTTGACTATTTTAATACGTCACTTATTCCTGTTTGAACGGTGGTATTAATATATACAAATCCTGAAAACTGTTTTTTAAGGTCAACCCATACGTCAATACATTTCTGAAGTTTCATGTAGAGTTGCGACGAACTTAAAATACAGCCATCATTTAATGTGTCAGATGAATAGTCACATAATGACGATAGTCTCCAAATGATTTGTTTGTTTCAATCACACAAGGAAAACAAGCTGTAAAAGCAGCACTTTGAAAAAAACAGTGAGCAAAAGAAACATGAAACAATGATCCCACAAGAGTTTGCCTCGCCACGGGAACATGAGAGAGCACCCACGTTGCCAAGTTACCAGAGGCAGAAGCCACCTCTGCTGGGTTAAAACTTAAACTACACCAGTGATTCTGGTGTAAACAGCACAAAGTAAACAAAGTGAATGTGCATGGCTGTGTGTACATGCACACCTTGCTGGAGCGGATCTGTCTGTAAATGTCAGTCTGTTGGCGTATACGGTACTCCAGATCCGAGACTTGGGCCTGTAGCCAGTTCCAGTGACTGATGATGGAAGCTCGGTCAACGGCATAACGGCCTTCTGCTCTCCTACATCTGGAAAACACACAGAAATATACTGGTTACAAGTTTATTCATGTTTTTGGAAATATCAGTCTTCGTAATTAGCATTAACACTGAAATTTTGGCTAAAACTTTTTTCCTAAAAGCCAGGTAAGGGCATGCTCCAAGTTAGGTCATGGTGTTTATGTGGACAATGAGAGTTATAATTTGGTTTGAGTCATTCACAGACTCTGCTCCTCACAATTTCCAGTCCTGTTTCTACTGTTAATACAGCCAATGTATTATTATTATAATTTTTAAAGAGTAAGGTATAGTGACGTGGAGTGAAAAACATCAAGTAACCTTTGCCTCCACAGCACATAGTGTGATGGAAGTGTGAAAACAAATCCGAGAAACAAAATCTGACAGGAAGTTAACCAAGAACATAAGTTCCATCCAAAACTTCCTGTAGCTGTTTGTGTGCGTGAGAATTCAGCAAGCCACTTGACACAGGCCATTCAATGAGACTTCTCCCGAAAAACATCCAACTTGCTCCCATTAAACTTCACAAAAAATGAAAATAAAGAAATAATAATAATAATATGTACTGAAACACTGTCAAAAATGCACTGAATTGAACTCTGACCTCTTTACATTAGTCCCAGTTATTGCATAACCTCTGGTCTCTGGTCTGAAAATAAAAAGATTTCAAAACACGAGGAGAAATAAATGGCTCCTTTTTCATCTGAAGTACAACAACATGACTCAAGACTTCCCTGAATCAGAAGGAGAGCGAGAGACTTAAGAGATAAAAGTGAAGGGAAAAAGTAAAAGTATTACTGTAACCACAGATGGGAATGACGAGAAGGGAACTAAAAAAGTGTGCGGAAGACAAAAACACACACATATATCACTACTATGTGTTTTCTTCTAACAGTCCAATAAGAATGCTCTTAATAGGCTGGAATTACACTCAGATCTGCTTCAGAGGAGCTTGACAACAACAAAAGCTTGTCTGAAGCCTCACTCTACTTTTCGTTTTACATGAGAGAACACCAATCAATAGACTCACAAACAAGTCTCTTTTCAACATTTAGGATTTTTGTGTGTTTCTGCTTTTATCCTGTGGGCTTCACTCTCAGATGTACACGGAGACCAACTTTTTAAGGTCATTTTACACTAATCACAAGTTTGCAGTTTGTTTTCAATGGGAAAAAGACAGCAGGCACCACTGCTTGCCAAGCTCACACACAACAATCCAGTCACTTTTCTGTGCATGAATGTTAGCGGCACACTGGGCAGGAAAAAAGGACTTGTGTGTGGCCGCTGCATGTCATTAAGCAATCATATGTGATGTTATAGACAACCAATCACATGACTTTATGTGATATACCCATTTATATCAATATACAGTAGCTTGATACGAGCGCATCTGAATAAAGCAGAGGACGCAGAGTGAGCTGCTGCAGGTAAAGTGCATAATTAAATTTGTCCTAAACATGAGACATGCTTTATATTAAGGGCTTTAAAATAACTCGTAAGATATAGTTAATACGTGTAGTTTAAAGCGGCTCGCCCCGTCAGATGCTCTGACAGACACATGTGCTGCTGACAGAGACGCTATGCATAACTTACAAATTCACTTGTATATTCTTCATCTGTCAACGTCAGAAAGTGCACGTGCGCCACGCACATGTGTGCCAAACAGACGGAGTGCAATAGAACAGGAGCGCAATAATGGTGTCATATGTAGAATTTTAAACCTACAAGTAAGTGTATTTTATTATAGCAGATAGCAGTAATGGAGTAATCAAAATATAATGCAATTAATCTGTGCTCTTGTGTTTATTTACTTTCATTTTTTGTTCAGTTTAAATCTTAATATAAAAATTACATACAGAAAACGTAGAAAATACATTTTCAAATAGAAAATGTCGAGATATATATACCGTATATCGCATTTCAGCCAAAAAAAATACAGAGATATGATTTTTTGGCCATATCACCCAGCCCTAATTATACCCACCCTTCAACTGGCTGAAACAAACACTTTTTACATGCAACATATTTTAGGTGTTATAATAATTAGATGATTGAAGAAAATGACAATTATCAAGTTACATTTTTACAAAAACAAATGTTGAATATTAAATTAAATACAAAATAAAAGCTAAAAGGGGTCCTTTCGCAGTGTAGGTGAACATAAACATAATAGTGTCGTTAAACACCGCATGAAATTGAAAATCTTTATCCACTCTTTATAGTCTCCTGGTCCACAAATCCTTTAGCTCCAATATACATTTATCCTCTTATTATAAAGTGTCTTTCTAGAAAACAAAACATTTTCTTACAACCTTACTTGAATTCTTTTGATAGAATAGCCTACATCATGAAATTTAATAGCAGGGTAACAAGGTGCATTAGAGCTAAGGTTGGGTATCGTTTGAATTTTATCGATTCCGATTCTTTTCGATTCCCAGTTTCGATTCCAATGTGATTAAATAATGATATCAAACATTTATCCTGTGTCTCTTTTTTTGCAAACCATTTATTGGAGCTGAATACCATGAACAAAAATCAACAGGCTACATAAAAACTGGACTCTTTAAGAGCTGTTTGTGTGCAAAATAGAACTGCATGATTCTGGATAAATTGAGTTTTTTTTTTCTTTTATCACAGATATTATACTCCGCTTTTTTGGCTTCTGATCGCAAATGTAGCCAAACTTTTGGAGCGCTTAGATTAGCGACCAAGGTCCCGGCAGAAAAAAAAAGCGCATAGGAATCGATAGGCGGAATTGAAATTTTAATTTGACAACAAGTATCCGATTCCTGACCTCAAGTATCCGATTCTGGAATCGGAATCTATTTTCGATTCCCAACCCTAATTAGAGCTAACATCAGCATCAAGCTACATAAGACTATTTATAAAATGAATAGTACGCTTTTACTCAAATTTAACTTCAAACCACCATCAGTTTTGGTTCCCATTGGCTTCCATTCTGTGGACAAAAAATACAATGTAATTCAATGGGAACTGAAACTATTTGGTTCCCAACATTCTTCAAAATACCTTTAACACTCCACAAAAAAAAAAAAGGACTAATATATAATAACAATAATATATAATTAAAAATATTACTAATAAACAATTTAAATTATTAAATATTATTATTGTTATAATAATATTATAAACATCAGAACACTATGTACAGCCATAAAAGGTGTAACTGTTCATACTTGTGCAACTGAATTTGCAGACAATGAGCATATACATTTCAACAATAACCACAATCAACTCTGAAGAGGCTGACAAAGACAGGAATGAGGCTTCGGTAAACATGCTATGATTCCCTGGAACAAGCTTTATAAACGCACTGTGACCAGCCTTCTTCCTCTTCCCTGAAATGCGATGTTTCCACTCTTGCCAGTCCAGATGAGTGTTTTGTATGTTTGGGCATCCTAAATGTTTCCACATGGGTTCGGGGTGGGGGAGGGACTGATGCAATAATGTAATACACACAGCTGCCACAAGAGGCAGCACATGAACATGAGTGAATATGGTGCACGTGTGCACCTAAAGAGGAATGTGACAAGAATTTGTGACTCTGTGAACAGAGCTTTTAAAACACAGTCTGTATGAGAGAATAAACTTGCACGAATCGGAGCAATAAATCTGATCTGAGAGCGATGGTGGTGCAGAGACATCGAATGAGCACAGATGAGATGCTTCCCAACCAGTTGTCCTCAGAGGAAACAGGAAACAAGCAGGAAGTGGCCAAATGAAGATGAGACTGCATGTAAAGATCAAAGGCAGGTCATGTCAGCACAAGAAGCAATCCTTGGCTGGGCATGAGTAAGGGAAATTTGCATAAGCTAATATTATCTACGATACATCTCAATGCCCTACAAGCCTTCAAATGCAAGTCGCATGCCCACTATGACATGTCATGCCTGCGAAGACTAAAAATAATGCAACACAACTAAGTAGTATTACAGTTAACTTTACTCAAATGCCCTTTAATTTGTCCCATCCAAACTTCCTGTTCACAAAAAAAACAACAACTGTATTTGTCAAGGGAATTTAAACATTAAAAATAAACCCACAATTCAAATCAATAAACCCACAGGCCTACCGCATTTTGCAACCATCACATATGCTGCCGGTGATAAAAACCCAGCCAATTAGCATTATAAAAAACCCAGCCTATTTCCCAGTTTCGAGATTTAGTTTTGAGCTAACTTTGACAATTACACACTCCATTTGACACAAAACTGAAATATTTCAACAGGAAAAAAAATCACTAGCCCTTCACAGAGACAAAAGTCACACACACACATACAAACTGAAATGCCACATACAGCCAAACATTTACAGGCCAAACAATCCAGAAACTTTCAGCTTGATGCCAAGTGGGTCATCATAAGTTAAGGCCCACGTTCACATGAGCGGTCAAAGCCAGAACAATAAACACTTCAAATACTTAACACAGAACAAGATTGTGCCAGTATTTTAAATCAACATACAAAAAGCAGCACACATGGGCCAAAAATGTCCAAACAGATCCAATTAGAGGTAAAAAACAGCACTGATTAATGAATTTAATACTAATTTAATTTAATACTAATAAAACCCCCCCCCGATGGATAACATTAAATAATATTACAAATATTTAAGATAAATATACATAGCATTCACATGCTCCTCGGATGCTCTCATTTCCCAAGTTGTGCTTCCCTTACTCTAAGGCTAATAAATGTATTTCACGATCTGGGTCATTTATTTAACACAAAACCACACATAATGTTTCTACTGTATCTCTGTCAATCACTCTGATATTTAGTTAAAATGAGTGATTTGACTGAGTGCTGTCTGTCACTGTCTTTAATCAGTTCTGTGAATGACTGTATGGTATGCCACATGCACTGTAATATGTTTTATAGTAAATATTACATTTTCAAATGAAAATAGCAACATGATCGTTTTATAAAGTATGCGTTCATATGTGTTAAGGGCTAGATTTTCGCTAGCCGCGGTCTGCGGATTGAAGAGCGCGCTGAAAGACTGGGAGGAGACGAAGTCTGCTGCCGTTTTCATATGGGGGGACTGACTCCGAGGCGATCACGAATTTGTGTACAGTTTATGGAGCTAATCGCTATAGCCGATTTATGGAGCTGATCGCTCAGGCATTTACAGTGGGTACGGAAAGTATTCAGACCCCCTTCAAATTCTGTCTCTGAGCTCTTCAGGCAGTTCCTTTGACCTCATGATTCTCATTTGCTCTGACATGCACTGTGAGCTGTAAGGTCTTATATAGACAGGTGTGTGGCTTTCCTAATCAAGTCCAATCAGTATAATCAAACACAGCTGGACTCAAATGAAGGTGTAGAACCATCTCAAGGATGATCAGAAGAAATGGACAGCACCTGAGTTAAATATATGAGTGTCACAGCAAAGGGTCTGAATACTTAGGACCATGTGATATTTCAGTTTTTCTTTTTTAATAAATCTGCAAAAATGTCAACAATTCTGTGTTTTTCTGTCAATATGGGGTGCTGTGTGTACATTAATGAGGAAAAAAAATTAACTTAAATGATTTTAGCAAATGGCTGCAATATAACAAAGAGTGAAACATTTAAGGGGGTCTCAATACTTTCCGTACCCACTGTAAGTGGCACCGAAATCTGTGTTCTGATTCGGTTCTAGTACATACCGGTTACATAGGCATATTGGCACCGGGTTTTGGTACCCAACCCTAAAAATGACTTAGCTAACGACTGACTAACCTCCTCTTTAACTCAATGGGAACATCACATGACAACCCGTTGTAGCACTTAAAATCATAACTTGCAAGCAGAGAGAAACCACTCAAAAAAAGTCCCCAAATGAAGCGAGACGGAGCTGATGATCAACAGAAAAGAAGGGGAGACATAAATACGTAAAGCTGCTTAACTTTTCTCTAATGATTCCTACAGACTGCGACCTCTGCACAGAACAAACCATGATAAAGTCTAACATTAGCACTACAGCTAAGACACAATCACAGCCCAACTCAAGTGGGAACGGGTGGAAGGACAGGAGCCTCCCGTCTCAAGGTCAGAAAACACTACAGAGTGTCTCTCTGTATCACACACACAGTGCTTGGGGATTTTGTCAACATATTACAACATATGTGAAAAGCTTGATCACCACTGCCTTTTTTTAGGAAATCAAAAGCAAAACTCTCATTAAAAACAAGTCAAATGATAATACAAATACTAATAATAATAGATAAATAAAATATATCTTTACAAAATACAAAGCTCGGTTATTTTTGTTATGCTGCTTGTTTCTTTGCTCTTTATTATATTACTGAAGGTATTATTTATATTATTTTATTTATTATTTTTATAAGTTATTACACTACTTTATTACATATTAAGCTTAAATAAAATAGGATATTTCTATCGCTACTGAAATTTAGGTTTCATAAACCAAGTGCATTTTCAGGCTGGACTCTCATCTACATCATTGCCTTCATGACGAACTCCTTCGTCTCTGACACATACACACAAACGTGCGCAAGCACACCCACCCTGCTTTTTCAGGAAATGACAGAACAAGGCGGAGGAGAAAAATGAAAACACAGGAAATCAAGCCTGCGGTGATCATTACGTGGGTAACACGCAGACAGCTGAGACGAGAAGACTGAATACACACACCTGCATGCATGCAAATACCAACGACCTTGAGCATCCGAACACAATCATTCATAATAGAGTTAAGGTGGCTCAGAAAGACGTTGATGCCATCATTACAGGAAAAATAGAGAGAGGGGGGGTGGATGAAAGAACCGGTAAAACTGTTGGGCAGAGTCAAAAAGAAACTCATTTTTAGGGCAGCCTGCATTTGTAATCATTCTAAGAGTGTGAATGTGTGTGAAGAGCAGAATGAGTGCTGCCTTCAAGGCCAGGGACAGAACCGCGCTACTGCAGACATGATATGGGCGTCGTCTGGAGAACAAAGAGTTTGATGTGCTAAGAGAGAAGAGGGAGAGAGGCCCGTCCCCCTTCAAGGTCACATGACTGGTAGGAGGCAGACATGGAGCAAAATAAAGGAGAAAAGAATAGAGAATGGAAAAAGAAAGTAAAGGCATGCCAAGTTTAAAGCAGGAATATAGTGCTTAAGCACGCTTAAAATAGCTTTTATTGTATTGTTTGGGAGTTGTATGGGGCTGAAATAAACTCATTCAACAGCATTAGGTCCATGACTAAAATGTATGAAGACAAAATAGCATTCCCTACACCATCCTTAATGAAGTCTATTTCTGTATTTCACCAAACTATTCTTTTGTACATTTTTCAAATCTTTATTTGAACTGGTTCACAAAGCATGTGTAAAATCATGAACTTTACTCTCAGCACCTTGTTAACATATATATATATCATATTGTATATTATAATTAATAAAACGGATATCATCTAAATAAGCCACGGCTCATAAACTAAGATCAATTGGCTTTAACACAGGTGTATGTGTGGCATGTGTGGACGGTGAGCCTGGTCTCTCACACAGGAAGCCTGTGCCTCCATTTTCCCAGCTCCCAGTGCATTACTATAAGTCAGCAGATTTCCACAGTACTGACCATACGCCCAAACACTCTCCCATATATTTCCCCCACTACTCTCAGTGTGTGCTGGAGGCTGTGGTTTGCTAGATAACACTGGGAACTTGTAAATAATGCACCCGTAGTCATGTGTGGGGGGGCATTAGTACTGATAGAGGAGGGTCTGGAGTGTCTAATAATAACCATGTTTCCTTGTTGACCACAACGACCGTCGCAAAGCAGTTGGTTTGCTGTGCTAATGTTTAACTTCATCAATTATGTATGGAACATCAAAACAGTCTCTGACTAGCATTATAACATTCCTGATGAACAAACATTCAATCTCCTTTTGCCCAAGCACTTTGAACTTCATAAACTTGTCACATTGCCAAAAAGGTAGAACTCACAACAAATCTCAGGTGTTTCAACGAGAACATAATCTCCACAGGTACAACTACAGGTCAGAGTAAGCCATGATCAGCTGATCACAGCGGCACAAGTACAGACATGATTGCAACATATAACCACAAACGTAAAAATTTCCAGTGAAGTTTAGAGAAGAGTGGAGTTTCAGGAGAGTTTCAGTAACTGATGCAGCTTGCATGTAAACTCTTGCATGTAGAGATTTGTTGTTTTGCATAAACAGGGTGATGTTGGACTTGAAGCCACGTGAACAAACACGTCGCCTATAACCAGGTCAAGATTTATTTGTAGATAGTGACGAAGTCAATGCAATGCTGAATTTCGTTTGCTACGGTATTTAGCAGGTCAGATTTTAAATCAAGGTACCACTGCTGAATTACTCAGTTTATAAGCTTTCAACCTGAACTGACCTAAAAATATAAAAATCAGTATCATGTAATGATTATGCTACATTTATACAGGGCTCTACGCTTTTCTTTTTTAGGAGCCCTTGTGCTCCTAATTTAAAAAAAAAAAAAAAAATTTTAGGAGTACATTTAAAAAAAATTCAGGAGCACCTTCTGATCAATATTACGAGTGATATTTGACTCCTTAAAGTGATTTACAGGGGTATTCTTTTTTACTTACCTTTGTAATGGCATTCTTTTCTAACTTTATCAAAAGTGTTATCTTTTGACAAATTCAAACATTTATAAGCTTTTTCAAAATTTCTAATTAAAACGATAGAATAGGAAGAATAAGTTACCGATCAAATGAAATCAGTATTAACAAAATAAATTTGCAATACAGAGGTGGCAAAGAAGACCACAAAAGTGGCATGTAGGTATGTTTACAGACATTTAATGAGGCTCAGAGGTGGCATGAGTGTAATTAAATTCATAAATTCATGTTGAGATTAATGTTTTAAATATAACATTTTGAAAACAGAAATATTAAATGATTTAAATAACTGAAATTATAGACTACCTAAAAATGAAACTGAAACCGCCAGCAGGTGGCGGCAAGTCACTGATTTTTATCACTGAATCATTCATTCAATTGCTCTGCATTTAACCCATCCAAGTGCACATACACAGCAGTGAGTAGTGAACACACACACACACACACCCGGAACAGTGGCCAGTCATTTTTTTTTGCTGCAGCGCCCGGGGAGCAGTTGGGGGTTCGGTGCCTTGCTCAAGGGTCTCACTTCAGTCGTGGTATTGAAGAGAAGAGAGTGCTGTACATTCACTCCCCCCACCTACAAGACTCAAACCCTTTGGGTTACAAGTCTAATTCTCTAACCATTAGGCCACGACTGCCTATACAAATAGTAAGTGATTTACTTTAATAATAGAAATATTATTTCTATTTAATAACAGAAATATTAAATGATGATACTTTAAAAATGAAATTATAACTGTCAGTAGGTGGCAGCAAGTCACTGATTTTATCACTGAATCATTCATTCAATTGATTTGTTCAAACAGCTGATTCATTCAGGAATGAAGCAAGTGACTGTCTTTATGAATGGGTAATTGAATCATTGACCCACTAGATTTGTTTAAAAACCCACGTTCATTCATAAACGAAACACGGCTGTGCTTGCTTGAAGATGCGCAGCGGCTCAGCTGTGACTTTGTTTGAAACTAATTTTAGTTGACAAAATAGAGCAAAATCAGGCAATAGTGTTGTAGTCAGACAATGTAAGTCACTTAATATTAACTTCTTGTTCATCAAACTGTTGTATTAAATCCATTTCAAATTTGCAAACTCCCTTAATTAATAATCATTAAAAGCGATCTCACAAAGTTCCATTAAAATCAACGAAGCTCTCTACACTGCACAATGAATCTCTTTTTTACATCATGTCTACACTTTGTTATAATGAGAGGATTCATGAGCTTGCATAACTCTAGTGTTTTGAGCAGTGAGTGGATTCTGATTTACTTGTGTTCAAGGAATCAACAGATATGTCTGTGATACATTACTCAATGCTGCAAAAAACACGTTGCAAGTAGAAACCTTTGAAGCTCCCGAGCACAAACACAAATATGCTGATCAGGTCAGTCGCACTGGTGCTCCTAAATATTTTTTCATAGTCGCACAGAGTAGTTTTCAGTCGCAAATGCTAATTCTATGTGGAATTCTGGAGTCTTCACATAAATGAGCAAGAGGAGAAAAGAAAAAGAGAGAGAAGAAAACAAACTGGCTAAAAAAGCAAGTATGTAGGAACAAGTGAGTATATGAGAGAGAGAGAGAGAGAGAGAGAGAGAGAGAGAGAGAGAGAG